>NC_056741.1:403795918-403896595 GCF_019279795.1 Protopterus annectens
TGCACCATGCATCTTAGCATGGAATAACATTTCTTTTAAGTTAACTCAAGTCTGTGAGTGTGGCTGTCAGTCTGGGACATTTGTTCCTGTTAGGAGGGTAAAACTGCAGTATTTGAAGATGTACATTGTTTTGTGTGTTAGTATGGTTTTAGGGGGCTATTGGAGTGATTTTTTTTTGTTTAAAGGCTTTCAATAAAGCAAAATGTTTTGTAAGACATGACCTAGACTCAAATGGATATGACAAGAAAAAAATGTATAAAAGTTCAACCTGCCAAACAGTGTAGTATGCATGCAACACAAAAGCTGGAAACAGATATTTAACTAAACAGCTGCTATACATAAAAGGTGAGAATAATAACCTTTTAATACAATGATGTTTTCTGTAATGTCTTTAAATGTCAATGGTCTTACAGATGAATACAAAGAGGTCTGAATTATATTAAAAAATGTAGAGTGCAAGTAGCTATGCTACAGGAGATCCACTTAGAAAGAAGTGAACATGTGAATTTGATAAAGAAAGGTGTTCAGCATGATTATTCAATGGAATACATGGGAGGAAGAAAAAGGGGAATACTTATATTAAAAAAGTCTAGTTAAAACAACATGGAGACTGAATGGGTTAAGGCTCTTAGCTTGGTCTGGTGACAAGTTTTAAGAGAAAGCAAGTAAATGAAAAAGAATATGTAATATTATAAGTTTTTTTCTAGAAAATAAGTGTATGCTTAGTAGTAATTCTGTATATGGTCCTCATGTCTCCATGGAGGCAATCTGCTAAAGAGAAACCATGGAGAGAATCCATTAAAGAGAAATTGGTTACAATCTGATAAAGAGAAATTGTCTAGAAAAAAAAAGAGAAATGTTCTAGGAAATAATGTTCTGTGAAAGCATTCAAGTGATTTCCCAGCTGGGAGAGCTATAAGATAAACAAAGCCAGATAGCACTTAGTAGAAGCACAGGCTGCACCATGTTTCTTGGCATGGATAACCGTTCTTTCAGGTTAACTCAAGGCTGTGAGTGTGGCTGTCAGTTTGGGACATTTGTTCCTATTAGGAGGGTAAAACTTCAATATTTGAAGATATACATAGTTTTGTGTGTTAGTATTAAGTTAATAGGTTTTAGTGGGGTATTGGAGGCGTGTCTGTTTTTTTTTTGTTCGAGGGCTTCAATAAAAAGAAAAAGTTTTGCAAGATGTGACATAGACTCAAATGGATATGACAGGAAACAAATGTATAAAAGTTAAACCTGAAAGTGTATGTATGTAACATGCTGGAACTAAAATGCTGTTATGCATAAAAGGTGGGAATATACATTTTTAATACAATGATGCTTTCTGTAATGTCTTTAAATGCCAAATGGTCTCAGACATAAATACAAAAAAGAAAGAGTAGTGAACTATATTAAAAATGTATAGTGCAAACAGCTATGTTACAGGAGATACACTTGAAAAGAAATGAACATGTGAATTTGGTAAAGAAAGCTTTTCAGGATGGTTATTCAGTGGAATACATGGTACACAGAAAAATAGGAGTACTTATATTTATTTATTACATTTTGTTAACTGGGAATGTCCGACTGGGCCAGAGGCCCATTTTCAGTGGAGGCCCGGGGAGAAAAGCTCCACAGAAAATAAAATAGAAGTAGATTTTAGATACTCAGATCATCAAAAATAAAATGCATTTTTACAATATCAAAAAAAAATCACATATCCAGAAGAAACATTACACAGGTATTGCGTGTTTTCTGATGGAGATCCAAGGGGAAGATCTCCCTCAATGAACAAACAAAGATCATCACAAAAATAAAATGCATTTTTACAATATCAAAACAAAAAAATTACATATCAAGAAGAAACATTACCCAAGTATTGCATGTTTTCTGGTGGTGATCCAAGGAGAAGATCTCCCTCGATGAACAAATACAACAGGATGGTGAGAACTGAAAACCTGCTAATAGAAACTGCTCTGTAGAGAATAAACCAGGAGCTGAAGTAAAGCATCAATCACAAGGTGAGAGAGCCAATGGCAAAGGGGGTAGAGGAAGTAGAACTAAATTACAAAAGAAGCCAGAGGAGAGACTGTTTGGAGAGTAGGTAAACAAGAGAGGAGGGGGGTAACCAGGGGAGTGACAGGAGCATAGCCAATGGCTGCTAAGGTGGGGTTTTAGTAGTGTTTTGAATTGGTCATGTGAAGGTATGTTTCTTAGGGTTTACAGGAGGGAGTTCCAGAGTTTGGCTATATTGTGGGAATAGAAGGAGTCGCCGTGTTGGTTGTGGGAGTTGGATACCTTAAGTAAGAGTTTGTTAGAGGATCTGAGAGCTCGATGGTTGAACTAAGGAGGATATGACAGGGCAGTTATTGGGATGGTAGATTATTTTGTGGGTTAACGCTAGATGATTGAGAGACAGAAGGTTGGGTAGCTCTAGCCAGTTTAATGCTGAAAGAGATGAGCAGTGATGGGATGCGAGTGGGAGGTTGATGGCAAATTTAGCAATTTTATGTTAACATGATTCCAGTTTATTGAGGTCCAATTTCCAGAGGTTAGTGAAGACAATGAAACCATAGAGAAGGGTACTTAGAAGGTGTGTGCATGCAGTGGCAAGCCTGGCATTGGGTGTTAGGAATGGTTTGGCTCTATACAGGCTACTTAATTTGATGTGGACCTTTTTTGATGGTTTGGGCAATATGTATGTCAAATTTGAGGTATTCATCTATGGTAATACCCAAGAGTTTTGTGTGGTTAGTGGGGGCAATTTTGGTACCATTAGCAGAGGTGATGGATAGCGGGATTTGTGAAGTTTTGGATTTTTTATTGCTAAATACTATAACTTTCGTTTTGTTGGGATTTAAAATGAATCAGTGTTGTGAGAGGTAGGATTCAATATTCTGAAAAGCAGATTGCATTCTAATTTGGAGATCTAGGGTGGAGGGAGCAGAACAGATAAGGGTAGAATCATCAGCGTATTGAGCTATGGAGGCATGCTGGGTTGCTTTGCAGAGGTTATTGGTGAATATGATAAAGAGGAGTGGACCAAGAATGGAACCTTGGGGGACTCCCACAGAGGTGGGGAGGAGAGGGGAGAGTGAGGTGTCCCACACTGTGACCTATTGATGGTTAGAAAGATAACTATGGAACCAGATTAGTGCGGGTGAGCTGAGGCCATAGGTGGATAGTTTATTAAGAAGGAGCTGGTGGGACACAGTGTCGAAGGCTTTAGACATGTCTAGAAATATAGAAGCGACCTGTTGTCCTTTGTTCAAGTGTTGGTGGATGGAGTTAGTAAAGGCAAGCAGAGCTGTACTGGTACTGTGCTTTGGCCGGAAACCATGCTGATTGTTGGAAAGCAGGTTGTTGATAAGGAAGTAGTTTAAGAGTTGGTTGTGGATGCATTTCTCTAGGATTTTCACGAGGGGGTAGAGGATTGCTATGGGGCGGAAGTTAGGTATTTCCTTGGATAGGGCACCTTTATGGAGTGGAATAATATGAGATATTTTCCAAATGCAAGGGACATACTGTTCATTGATAGAGCGGTTGATGATTATTGAGATGGGATATGCAATTACAGGGGCTGCCAGATTCAGGAATTCATTAGGGAGTTTATCTGCAGTTGTGTGGCTTGGTTTGAGTTTGGACAAGAGAGTTTTTATGTAGTTAGTTTGTATAGTTGTGAAGGAGGAAGTCCAATACTGATGGAAGAAGATAATAATGGTAGATCTGTAGTAATAAGGGGCTACTGGCAAGGAAGGAGGATTACACTGTCATGTATTTATATTCCACATAAAACTGCTGTAACTGAGTATAAGAAAATTCTGGAAGAAATAATCAGCTTTCAGCAGAGAATATTACTTACAAATTGGGAATGGAATTTGATTTGCAGCAGAAAAGGTGTATCTGAGAGCCTCGGAAGGGAAAGTATAAAAAAGGAGGGTAGACGTTTGAAAAAAAATTATGAAAATATTTATCATGGAAGATGTAAATTCAGTACTAGGAGTTCGGAGTGAAATTGAATATTTCCCAAGTTACAAAAACTGAGCTAGGCCAGACAGAATTTACATTTCACAGGAACATGTGCATTTAACTGCAGGTTTTGATAAACACCCAATAACTATTTCAGATCATGTACCAATAATAACTAAAATAGAAGCACACAGTAATGAAATATAAATGAGACACCGGCACTTTTCCGCCTATCCATTAAAAGAGAGGAATTTAAGTACTGGATAGTGGAAATTATTCAGGAGCTAGTACAGAAGACAGAAATTTCTTCTGAAAATATAGCTAGTGAGTGGAATAAAATTAAAGTAGAGTTTAAAAATAGGGTGGAAATAAAAGAAAGGGAGATATGGTTAAGAAGTAACAGCGATTATTTAGAGGAACTGAAAAATGTTAAAGTATTGCAGAATATAGCGACTCTCATAGAACAAGAAGATGAGCGACTGCAGAATGCTAAACAGAAAATAAGGGATTACCTCAATAATATGCATGAATTTAGAAAGATTGCTGTTAAACAACTGTTTTTTTATAATAACTCTATAGCACAAAACATTTAGCACAATGACTCAGGCAACAGAAAGTAGAAAGGGCTCTCTCCAAGCTTATGGAGCATACGACAAGGAAGATAACAAGAGATCCTGTAGAGGTATTAGAAATATTTTGGAAATTCTGTAAAAGTCTGTATAAAGCAGA
Organism: Protopterus annectens; assembly: GCF_019279795.1. Classification (NCBI taxonomy): domain Eukaryota; kingdom Metazoa; phylum Chordata; order Ceratodontiformes; family Protopteridae; genus Protopterus; species Protopterus annectens. The sequence continues at coordinate 403,800,602 of NC_056741.1, forward strand.
GCAATATAGAAATCAAGAAAAAACTACAAGTGGAAATGTTTATGGAAGAATTAAATATGCCAAAGTTAGAGGTAGATGAGGCCCAATCACTCATAGTTAGGCTAGGAGGAGACCAGATAAAAATTGTGATGTATAACCAATCTACAGGAAAGTTCCCAGAAATAGCTGATATTCCTGTGGAGGTTTGGAAGCTAGGAAGGAAAAATGATAAAGAGATGGAAGGTTTTGTTTAACATCAATTTTAAGAGAAGCAGTACCAACATCCTGGAAGAAAGCGGTGGTAGACATAATACCTAAAGAGGGTAAAGATACATCAGATCCAACTTCATACAGACCCAGTTCAAAACTAAATCATGATTATAAAGTGTTTATGGCTATAACAGCTAAAAGAATGCCACAAGTGATGCCAAAATTGATATATATGGATCAATGTGGTTTTGTGGAGGGGAGGCAAACATTTGACAACATTAACAGAACGGTGTTGATCTAGAGGGAAGCAGAATGTAAGAAAATACCACTGCTTTTTTGTTTGTCTTGATGCAGAGAAAGCATTTGACAGAGTAAACTGGGACTTTATGAGAAGGCCAATTGAAGCATTTGCATTCCCTGATAAAATTATAAGGTTGATTAGGAGGATATATGAGGGATCAGAGGTGAATATTAAAGTGGCTGAGTTCCTCTCTGACAATTTCTGATTGAGCAGAGGAACCAGGCAGGGATGTCTTCTTTCCCCATTATTTGTATTATATTTAGAACCATTGGCAAAGAAAATAAGGGACTCAGAAATTCAAGGATATAATTGGTTTGGTAGTCAAGAAAAGCTGGCTCTGTTTGCAGATGATATTATTTTATACCCAATAAAACCAGAAAATATTACAATGTTATGGAACATTTTGAGACAGTTTCATATCTTTTTGAGATACTAAATTAATGAAGCTAAAATAAAGGTAATAGCGGTAAATTATGTACCCACTCACAAACTGGTTCAGCAATATCCATATTTATTGGAACATGATAAAATGAAGTCCATGTTGGTGTGAATGACGTGAGATGCATCTCCCTGGATTATATGAGGAGAGACATGATTGAGCTTTCAGAGTATGTGTCCTAGGCAGGTATGACCCTAGCCCTAAGCAGCATCCTATCTTCACCAAGAATGGTACCACAATACCAGCAAAAAATAACTGCCTTCAACAATTGGCTTAGTTTCTGTTGTCATTCCAAGGGCATCCAGTATCTGTCTGCCTGGGATGACATGGTTGATAAGCCTCGATGCTTTTCCAGAGATGGCCTCCACCTGTCACCCCTGGGATTCTGGATCCTGGCCAAGGTTCTTGCCTCCCCCATTGTGCCTTTTTAGGCAATGTCCCAAAGACAAATCTTCCAACATAAAAGATCTGTCAAAAAGCAAATTGAAGGTCATGCTGCTTAATGCAAGGAGCCTTAACCTGAAAATGAACTCACTGGAAGCTCTCAACGCACTGGAAGATGTCGATGTCTGTGCAGTCATGGAAACTTAGTTCAGGGCTGCAGAGAATACCCCTGCCTTATCAGGCTATATACCTCATTCCACACATTCCGACCCCAAAATAAGGTCAGGAAGACTAAGAGTGGTGGAGTCTCTATTTTCATGAAGGATAGGTACACCTCCAGACTGGTTTGCCAGCATGACGCACTGGAACTACTCCAGGTGAAACTGACAGTTGGCAAGACACCCATCCAAGTTATAGCCAGCTACAGACTCCCCTCCATGACTCAGGACACCCACTCCTCCTACCTGGATCTACTTGACTCCATCAAGGTACCCCCAACACCCTGATCCGTGGTGACGTCAACTACCCCACCACAGACTGGGTGAACTATTCCTGCACTAATGCACTCACCCAATAATTCAATGACTTCATCAATTGTAATGCACTACACCACAAGGGGAGATAACATTTTGGACTTGGTTCTCATCAACATGGGTGACTGCTGCACCACTCCCATAGTATGTTCTTCCCTAGTGAGATCAGATCATCGGTCTGTCTCATTTAAAGTTTCTGTTCCACCCAATCCCCCAGCCATAATCAGGCTAAAAAAATTCTCAAAAGCTGACTACAACCTCCTAAGGGAGGGATTCAGTAGCTTCACACCACCACCACTCTCAAAGGATCCAGACAACTATGCTAAACAGTACTTCAATGCAGTATACAAACACCTGTACAACTGCATGGACTCAGCCATACCCAACAGAACTAAAACCTGCTCTTCAAGGAAACACAAACCTGTTTGGTGGACATCCTCTACCAACAGGCTTTACAACAAAAGGAAGAAACTGTTGCCCAAGGGTAAAAAGGAACAAATTCCAGATTGGAAAACTCCCTCCTTAGCCTCAACAAGCAAATTAGATCACTAGTGAAAACCTCCAAAGCCAGTTATGAATCAAAACTAGCCTCTGACACAAAGGGAAACCACAAAGCCTTCGTCAGTTCCATCAAGAACCTCCATGACAAAGCCCAGGTCTGTTCTAAATTAGTACTTAACAGTATCACTTACACTAATGCTCTTGACTTGGCCAACCTGCTAGCAGAAAGGTTCAGAGCAAACTACACCCCCTGTCCTCCTCTCAAAGGGCCTTTTGACATCCCAATACATGTCCCGCACCTCACATCTCCATAGATCAAGAGTTAAAGGCCCTATCCAAGGCAAAGAACACAGCTTCCATGTGAGCTAATAGTATCCCAAGCTGTATTCTGCACCATCCCCAGCAAGAGCTAGCTTTGCTATTGAGCACCCTATTCAACCACAGCCTAAATACAGGCTTCATTCCAGCAGAGTGGAGAACTGCCATTGTTGTCCCCTTGCACAAAGGTGATGCCACTACTGACCCTGGAAACTATTGCCCCATTAGCTTGACAAGTCTGATCTGCAAAGCCATGGAGGGTATTATTATGGATCTTATAAAAAAGGACATGGGCAATCTCCAAGAACTTGACTCCACCCATTTCAGATTTATTAAGGGCAAATCTTGCCTGTTGAACCTGGTTGACTTCTTTGAGATTGTCACCAAGGCCTTGGATGAGGGAAAGTCAGTACATACAGCTTACACTGACGGCCAAAGCCTTTGACACAGTCATCGAAAAGCTAACACAACTTGGTGTAAATCCCTGTCTCATCAGGTGGGTGGCCAACTGGCTCACCGACAGGACCTGCAAAGTCAAAATAGGTGCCTTCACCTCTGATAGCAGACCTGTCACTAACATAGTTCCACAGGGATCTGTCTTGGGACCCCTACTGTTTGGCATCTACTTCTCAGAGGTCCAGGCTAAGACATAAGGCCTGCGGCTGACCAAGTTTGCAGACTAATGTAAGTTGGGTGCTGTCACTGACTCTCCAAATAATGTTAACATACTTCAAGAGGGTCTCACAGAAACTAATGACTGGTGCCAAAGTCATGGCCTCAAGTTAAATGCAAAAAAATGTATCATCATACCATTCAGCCCCTACTGATTACCACATCAATGGCAACCCCCAAGTACACAGCCTGTAGTGAGTGACCTGGATACTCAGGTTTACAACAATCTCACATTCAGCCATCACGTAGCAGCAGCAGTCAGAAAAGGCTTTTACTTGGTACATATCATAAGTAAAGGGACTGCATCCAGAAAAAAGGAGGTTATTGCCCCTCTATACTCCTCCATCATTAGACCAATAATTGAGTATAATACCCTGTTTGATATGTAACCCTCCAAACATCTGCACCAACTGGAAAGGCCACAGAAATACTTCACAAAGAGAATCCATGGCCTCCAACACCTGTCCTATGTGGACAGGCTCAAATCACTATCACCCTACTAGGTATCATACAGATTGCTCAGAGGTGATCTGCGTATCACCTACAAGGCTATCTCAGACCTCCCCTAATAGAGATGTTCCATATCCATAAGTCTAACTCCTCATGCATTACCCACTCAAAAGGCCTGAATCTAATGTGCGACATCAACAAAACCTGCTAGAGAGACAGGTTTCTTTCCCAGAGGCTGCCCCGTCTCTGGAATAGACTTCCCATACACGTCAAACAGAGTAGCTCAGTGACCCTCTTCAAGCTCAACCTTGATGAGTAGATGGGAAACCACAAATTTGTCCCAGGAGTTCCACCTGTGTCACTCACTGACAGGTGCTGACTGAGGTTTCTTTTTTGGGGATAAACTCTTGGCTAGGCTTGTAAGGGCCCCAGATCCATTAGCCTAGTAACCTCCTATGATCCTAATTATTTAGGAGTATGGATTAAAAATGATTCTGGTGTGACAGCTAAGGATATGTGGGAAGAAACTAAAAAAAGAGAGAAATTGGAAGCTGTGTTATATGCACATGGATATTAAGATATAAACAGTTAAAGTGAGGCATATTTTTATCAACCAGTGGCTAAGTTGTGGATAGCATTTAATAAAGAGCTGAATGATTTTTTTTCTGGGAGGGGAAGATGGCAAGAGTTAAGTGGGATAAGTTGATTCTACCAATACAACAAGGTGGATTAGGATTAGCTGATTTAAAAGAGTATCTCAGAGCTACACAGTTAAGGCTCCTATACATAGCAGAAGCAGAAACATATAATTCAAAGTGTAAAGGGATGATGATGAAACAGGAGGGAAGGTCAAGAAACAAGGAGACTGAGATTTTGGATGCAGATCTTTAAGAATAATAACAATAATCATGAAGAATATTATATAGGGATGACTGCAATTAGGGATACAGATAATAGGCAAGAGGGGGCTGGAATTTATTGGAGAAAAATGGCAAAGGAACCAAGGTATTTGGAGGAAATAACTAGAGGGGGAAAGGTAATATAATGGGAAGATGCCTATAATTTGGACTGCAGATTAGGGTTTGCATTCCCTATCAAGGATTGATACAGAGTATAGGCAAAGAGAAATAAATAGGAGGCCTTAAATGAAAGAACAACACTGGTAGAGGTTTTAGTAGAATCTAGAACAGAATCTGCTGTTAAAAAAGAATAATTAGCAGAGCATATAAAATATTGCATGAGAACTATAAGACTCAATTGGAGGATATTAGAAAGGATTGGAAAGAGAGATTGGATAAACAATTCACAAACAAGCAATGAGGGATATATGTCTGTCTCCCAAATATGCAACAAAATTTAGAAGATTTAGGATGTTTGCTTTGAAATCTTTACAAGTAGACTCCAGAGAAATTTTCCTCAAGTAGAGAGGAAGTGATGGAGAAGAAAGATGTAACTGGAAACATATTTTCTGGGAGTGTAATGAATTGGCAGACTTTAAGGATCTCCTGCTGACGACTCTATCAGAGATACTGTGTGTGAAAATTGGTGTAACTAGGGAAATGATTTTTCTGAGCTATGATACAGAATCAGAATTGCCTAGAGATAGTAAGTCCTTGCTGAGTGTAATTATGGTGGCTGCCGAAAAAGCAACTACTAGAAAATGGAAATCAAAGTTTAAACCAACTGTACTAGAAGTAAAGAATATAATAACAATGATAAAATAACTGGAATTGGGATCTTTAGGAAAAGCTAGGAGCAAATTACATAGAAAAAATGGGAATAATGGGAAAACTACATACAGGGGAGGAATGAGGTTTAAAAGAAGGCAGGATCTGAATGAGCTATATAATGTTTGACTGACAATGATTGGGTGGATTATAAATTATGCAAAATGCTTGCAACTAAGATTATGTTAATGTGGTTTGTTTTTATTTATATAGATGTATGATTGCCTATATATATATATATATATATATATATATATATATATATATATTTATAATTTGCACATTCCTTACATCTGTGTTGAAACTGTTCCCCCACCCCACCCCCTCATTTCCTGCCTTGTCTTTCAGCTGATATAATTTAGCTAGTGCTGTGTCTCCTTTTAATTAACAACCTGTATTCAAACTGGAACCTTAGTTTGAGAGACAGCCTTACAGAACTATCTTCAAGTTTATAGAGCTGAGTATATTTTCTGTGTTATTCTGTATTATAGAGCTAAATTGTCTGCTTGATATCTGTGTCTTACTGCTCTGCAAATCTATAGAAAACAGTATATATTTTTTATAATTTGCACATTCCTTACATCTGTGTTGAAACTGTTCCCCCACCCCCTCATTTCCTGCCTTGTCTTTCAGCTGATATAATTTAGCTAGTGCTGTGTCTCCTTTTAATTAACAACCTGTATTCAAACTGGAACCTTAGTTTGAGAGATAGCCTTACAGAACTATCTTCAATTTTATAGAACTGAGTATATTTTCTGTGTTATTCTGTATTATAGAGCTAAATTGTCTGCTTGATATCTGTGTCTTACTGCTCTGCAAATATATAGAAAACAGTATATATTTTTTTTATAATTTGCACATTCCTTACATCTGTGTTGAAACTGTTCCCCCACCCCTCTCATTTCCTGCCTTGTCTTTCAGCTGATATAATTTAGCTAGTGCTGTGTCTCCTTTTAATTAACAACCTGTATTCAAACTGGAACCTTAGTTTGAGAGACAGCCTTACAGAACTATCTTCAAGTTTATAGAGCTGAGTATATTTTCTGTGTTATTCTGTATTATAGAGCTAAATTGTCTGCTTGATATCTGTGTCTTACTGCTCTGCAAATATATAGAAAATAGTATATATATTTTTTTATAATTTGCACATTCCTTACATCTGTGTTGAAACTGTTCCCCACCCCCTCATTTCCTGCCTTGTCTTTCAGCTGATATAATTTAGCAAGTGCTGTGTCTCCGTTTAATTAACAACCTGTATTCAAACTGAAACCTTAGTTTGAGAGACAGCCTTACAGAATTATCTTCAAGTTTATAGAGCTGAGTATATTTTCTGTGTTATTCTGTATTATAGAGCTAAATTGTCTGCTTGATATCTGTGTCTTACTGCTCTGCAAATATATAGAAAACAGTATATATATTTTTTTTATAATTTGCACATTCCTTACATCTGTGTTGAAACTGTTCCCCCACCCCCCTCCCTATTCTTGGTTGTAGTTTAAATTTGGTGGCTTTTGCAGTGCCCGCCCCACTGTAGATTTGATCTAAGACACTCCCCCAGGACATCTCTTTACTGCATTCTACCTAATAAACCCTTTCTGCACTTGCTTTTAGTCCTTTTTAATTTAATTACATTTTTTCAAACTGTGTGTGGACTAATATTGCTACATATTCAAGTGTGCCAGCTCGCACTGCATGAGAATTGTATTTACTACTGCTTTTGCTACTTTTCTAAAAAAAAAAAAAAAAATTCTTCTGCTTTTACTGTACTTGTGTTTCTTCCTACTTTATTTTGCTTTTGTCATCTTAAAAGTTCTCAATTGTATTTATTACTGCTTGGTGTAACTCATTCTAAGCCTTTTAGTTTAAACACTTGGGCTTCAGACCAGTTGTTTTACATTGAGAGGGTTTGTGGTCTGCACTGTAGGGGCAGAACAGGTAGCTTACATCCTTCTAAGTTGGGAACTGCTGATTGAGGGCTCAGTGTCTGTTATTCTAAAAGTATATTAATTCTGATTTAAGCACTTGGGCTTTCAGGCCAGTTATTTTACATTAAGAGGGTTCGTGGTCTGCACTCTTGTGGGAGGAGAGGCTGGACTCTGCCCTTCTGAGCTGGGAATTTCTGGTTGAAGGCTTATAGTGCATGCATATCTGAATTTCTTCTTACTGAAATTGGTACACCTTGTTTGCTGTAGCATAGACTAGATCCAGGCCTGCTGAATCTAGCTTTGTTTGTATAACTTGAGCACTAATCCAGGCATTATTTAAAGTATTCAGTTGTATTTATTACTGCTTGGTAGTAACTTGGTTAAAGTGTAGCTATCATTCTAAGTCTTTTGGATTAAGCACTTGGGCTTCAGACCAGTTGTTCTACATTAGGAAGGTTTGTGGCATGCACTGTGGTGGCAGGACAGGTAGCTTTCATCCTTCTAAGTTGGGAACTGCTGATTGAGAGCTCAGTGTCTGTTATTCTTAAAGTGTATTAGCTCTGGTTTAAGCACTTGGGCTTCAGGCCAGTTATTTTACATTAAGAAGGTTCATGGTCTGCACTCTTGTGGGAGGAGAGGCTGGACTCTGCCCTTCTGAGCTGGGAATTTCTGGTTAAAGGTTTATAGTGCCTGAATATTTGAACTGTATCTTACTGAAATTGGTACACCTTGTTTGCTGTAGCATAGACTAGATCCAGGCCTGCTGAATCTAGCTTTGTTTGTACGCTTGTTATTTCCCTGGAACGCTAATTCCACCTAAAACGCGGCTTCTCATCTCTTCTGTGGATCCCTAGTGATATCTGCATTGCTTACTGTACTTATTTCCTTGCTTCGCTTGAAAGAAAGTTACTGTTTGTCGTTTTTGCATTTAAGTTACCTGTAACACATTGCACTTGTTACCTGACACTTGCTCACTAAAGCAATTATAAGTCAGCACTAAAAATTAAAAGCACTACACCCTCGCTCCCCATTGGCCCTTGTTTTCAATTATAAAGGAATTCCCAATATTATTCTAGCATGTCCAAAGGTCAGTTGTCAATCTCCTCTCCGGTCCAGCTGGCGAATATGGGAATCTTGAGGCAATGTTACAACTGCCTCATGTACACAGACAACCCTCTCCTCCTCCCAACAAATTCCAACACATGTGAGAGATGCAACCATATAGCCAAACTGGAAGCTAAGCTCTCTCAACTCAGTACTGGCATAACCAGTCAGGAGGAGAAGGAAACCACACTCACTACAATTCCAGTCTCACATAGACCTACCACGACAGCAAACCAAACACATAATCACACAAAAACATACTCGGAGGCTCTAAATAAAGATCTGCCTAAGCAGCAGAGACCTCCAAAGCAGACACCCAAGCAACCGCTAACCCAAAACAAAACACGTGCAACACATATCTCACAAAGCCAGTGTGCCGAACAGTCACAGCCCTTAAGGCTAAACAACACACCTGATACACTTGTAATAGGTGACTCTATCGTCAGGCACACTGATGTCCCGCTCACCAGGCTGAACAAGGAGAAGGTCACGGTGAGCAGCCTGTCTGGCGCTAGGATCCGCCACATAACACAAGCACTCAGGTCACTCCAAGGCAAGTACAAATATGACTCAGTCATTGTCCATGCTGGTGTGAATGACCTGAGACGTGTCTCCCTGGACTACATGAAAAGAGACATAGAGGAGCTCTCTGAGCATGTAGCCCAGGCTGGTATGACCCTGACCTTGAGTAGCATCTTACCCTCACCAAGAATGATGCCACAATATGAAGACAAGATGATCAATTTCAACAATTGGCTTAAGTATTGGTGTCATTCAAAGGGGATCCAATGCCTGTCAGCTTGGGATGATATGCACGACAAGCCACGATGCTTTGCTAGGGACGGCTTGCACCTGTCACCCCTGGGCTTTTGGATATTGGCAAAGGCTCTTGCTACCCCCATAGTGCCTTTTTTAGGCAAGGCTCAAAAGACAAACCCACCTCCATAGGTATCACAAGGGATAAGAAACTAAGAGTAATGTTACTCAATGCCAGAAGTCTAAACCTCAAGATGCACTTTTCGAAACTCTCCTTAGCATAGAGAACATCGATATCTGTGCAGTAACAGAAACCTGGTTCAGGACTCCCAAGAGCACCCCAGCACTACCAGGTTATACCTCATACCATGCTTTTCAGCCCCAAAACTTGGACCGAACCACAAAAGGAGGGGGGAGTATCGATATTCATCAAAGATACCCACACCTCCAGGTTGGTGGCAAAGCACGAAGCATCAGAGACTATCCATGTGCAACTAGCAGTGGGTAAAACTGCCTTCCAGTTTATAGCCTGCTACAGACCACCCTCCCAAACCCAGGAACCCCACTCGGCCTTCCTGAGAACACTGGAAAATATGAAGGTCACTCCGAACACCATTATATTGGGCGACTTCAACTACCCAAACATAGATTGGGAGCATTACTCTAGCTCCAACACCCTTGCCCAAAGGTTCCTAGAATTCATAAACACAAATGCTATGGAACAACTTGTTACCACTCCCACAAGAGGGGAAAACATACTGGACCTGCTCATCACCAACATGGGGACTCTATGCTCCAGACCAGAAGTGTATCCCTCACTGGTAAGATCAGACCATAAACTGATCTCACTGGATATTCATATCCCGACCCCACCCCCTGCCCAGAAAACCACAGTGAAAAACTTCTCTAAAGCAAATTTCACACTCCTCAAAACCGAGGTGGAATCCTTCAAAGCCCCCGGGCCTGTGGAAAATACGGCCCAGACCGCAGAATCCTTTATAAATGCATTCTATGAACACCTTCAGGAATGCATGGATCATGCAATCCCAAATAAAACCAAGACCCAATCCTCCAAAGGCAGATGACCTGTCTGGTGGACCCCAGCCATAAACAAACTATACAATAGAAGGAGGAAGCTACTACATGATAGAGCAAAATCATAAAAAGGGAAGGCATCTCTGATCAGTATTAGCAAAAAACTAAGGGCACTCATAAAATCGTCAAAGGCCAGCTTCGAGAGAAAAATTGCACAGGACACTAAGGATAATCACAAGGCTTTCTTTAGTTATGTTAGGAACCTGGGTGGGAATTCCCAGATATGCTCAGAATTAGTCCAAAATGACAAAAAATACACTGATACCACAGACATTGCTAACATCCTAGCTGACAGGTTCAGCGCAAACTTCTCCCCCCCCTCCCCACCAAAAGGGCAAATATCTATCCCAGCAGAGTGCTGCCCCCCTGACATCTCAGATGCTCAGGTGGGAGCCGCCCTCTCCAAAGCAAAAAACACAGCATCAATGGGAACAGGCGGTGTCCCAGGCTGCGTCCTACATGAACTCCAAGAAGAGCTAAACCCAAACATAAAACTACTGTTCAATCTCAGCCTTACTACAGGATATGTACCCAAAGAGTGGCGTACAGCAACAGTGGTCCCTCTCCACAAAGGTGGTGCCTCAACGGACCCTGGAAACTATCGCCCCATAAGCCTGACTAGCTTGGTCTGCAAAGCTATGGAAAGGATCATCATGGACCTCATAAATAAAGATATTGGGGACCTACAGACACTGGATCCTACCCAGTTCGGCTTTGTTAAGGGCAGATCCTGCCTCTTAAACCTGGTTGACTTCTTTGAAACAGTCACCAAGGCCATTGACGAAGGGAAGGTGGTCCACACAGCCTATCTGGACCTCGCAAAAGCCTTCGATACAATACCCCACTCGGGCATTATAGATAAGCTCACCAGCTTAAATATAAACCCCTATGTCACTAGATGGGTTGCAAACTGGCTCAAGGACAGAACCCACATGGTTAGAATTGCTGGAGCCATGACAGACTCCAAACCAGTTACAAGTGGCGTCCCACAAGGCTCAGTCCTGGGACCTCTCTTGTTTGGTATATATTTCTCGGAGGTACAGGCCAACACGGAAGGACTGTGGCTGACCAAGTTCGCAGATGACTGGGCGCCATAATAGACTCTCCAGCCGACACAAGCATCCTCCAAAAGGGCCTCATAGAAACAGACAACTGGTGCCAGAGCCATGGCCTCAAGCTAAATGCCAAAAAGTGTATAGTCATCCCCTTTGGCAAAAACAAAGTGCCCACAAATTACCACATAGGTGGTAATCCATTAAGTACAGAAGAAGTAATTAGGGACCTGGGGACCCAAGTTGATAGCAATCTCTCATTTGACAACCACGTGGCCAAAGTGGTTAGAAAAACATTTTATATAGTCCACATAATCATGAAGGGATTCACATCTAGATTAGGGGAGGTTATCGTGCCTCTTTACTCATTCCTCATCAGGCCCAAAATCGAGTACAATGCCCCTTTTGGGAAGTACCTTACCAAACACCTGCAGCAACTGGAAAGACCCCAAAAGTACCTCACCAAGAGGATCAAAGGGCTCAAACAGATGCCATATGCTGCCCGGTTAAAGAAACTCCAGCTCTACTCAGTGGCATACCACCTGCTCAGAGATGACCTGTGCCTGATGTATAAGGCCATGTCCAACCCGGAATTAAGGGACATGCTGCACCTCAAAAAATCCAAATCCCATCGAGCTACATGCTTGAGAGACTTGAACCTCAGCACTGAAATAAATAGGACATGATGGAGGGACAGATTCATAACCCAGAGGCTCCCTTCACTATGGAATAAAATCCCAGTCCAGGTTAGGCAGAGTCCCTCATTGACTCTCTTCAAGAGGAATCTTGATGAGTGGATGGGAGATCATAGGTTTACCCCGGGTATCACTTCTGTGTCACTGTTAGACAGAGGCACAGTATACTAACCTCGAAAAAGGGCATAGCAAAATAAATTTAAAATGGGTGGCGAAAGCCAAACATACTCTGGCTAGGCTTATAAATGCCCTAGGGCAGATAGCCTAGTATGAACCTATGAACCTATATAAGTGATAATTCAATAAAGATGCTTCTTCTTTTAAAAAAAAAAAAAAAAAAAAAAAAAAGCTGACTCTCTTGGCAGATGATGATATGTTATACCTGACAAAACCAGACAAGGACATTACAGTGCTGTGGAAAATTTTGAGACAGTTTCAAATCTTTTCAGGATACAAAATTAATGAAGCTAAAATAAAGGCAATAGTGGTAAATTATGTACCCACACGCAAATTGGTTCAGCAATATCCATATTTATGGGGAGATGATAAAATGAAGTATTTAGGAGTATGGATTAAAAATGATTCCAGTGTGGCAGCTAAGGGTATGTGGGAAGACACTAAACAAAAGATAATACGAAAACTGGGAAATTGGAAGCTCTGTTCTATGGATATGGATAGTAAGACAAGCAGTTAAAATGTTTTTACTCCCTTTATTCTTAAAGACATCAGACATATTTTTTTCAACCAGAAGAGAAATTTTGGATAGCAATTAATAAGGAGGTGAAGGATTTTATCTGGGGGGGGGGGTGGCAAAAGTCAAGTGAAATAAGCTGATTCTTTCAACAGAACAAGGAGGTCTAAGATTACCCAATTTGAAGGGGTACTTCAGAGCTCCACATTTAAGGCTCCTATACATAGCACAAGCAGAAATGTATAATTCGAAGTGAAACGTGATGGTGATGAAACAGGGGGAAGCTCAAGAAACAAGGAGAGACTGAGATTTCGGATACAGACCTATAAGGAGAATAACAATAATCATACAGAATATCATATTCATAAAGTGGCAGAAAGTATTCTAAGAACTAAGCCAACACAGGTATGGAGAAAAAAGATTCTGTAAATAGGGGTGACTGCAATTAGGTATACAGACAATAGGCAAGAAGGGGCTAGAAGATATTGGAGAGAACTAGCAAAAGAACCAAGGTACTGGGAGCAAATAATTAGAGAGGGAATGGTAACAGAATAGGAAGAGGCCAATATTTTATTTGGACTGTAGGCAAGAGATTGCCTTTCCTATCAAGGACTGATATCAGAGTATAGGCAAATATAAAGAAATAGGGGGATCCTACTTCCAAGATGGCTGCACACTGAGTAACAGCTTGTTTCTAGCTCTCCCAGCATGAAAACAGAAACTCAGCAGAGAAGGCCAGTAGACTTGTGTTTATGGGTAAATTTCAGTAACTGACTAATAAGTGCACTGACTGGATGCCAGGAATAAAGAAATACAGAAGACCTGGAAAAAATCAGCTACAAAAAGTGAGGAAGAAACACTGACTGGGAAATGTTCTGCAGCTGTTCGGCAAAAAAGCAATGCAACCTTCAGACATAACAACTGCTTACAGACCTGGTTAAACTAAACAAAAACACTGATGGAGTATATCAACATAAACAACAAAAGGCTGGAAAAATGGAAGAAGCTTTAAACAGCTATGCAGATAAGATGATAAAGCTGAAAAAATCAGAAGTCAAAATGAAGAAAAGGCTGGCTGAATATGAGACTGCTCAGGAAGAGATGTTTCAACAAATAATAGAATTGGAGGACAGAGCACACCAGGAAAACCTGAGATTTTTCAGCGATACCAGAGAAGCTGGAAGGAACAGACTGCATTAATTTTATGAAAGCACAAATAAGCAACTAGACTGTTATTCCACAGTAGGAGTTGTTAGTTTAAAGGGCACATCACGTGTAGGCTCCAAACCTAGTTATAAGAAAGCAACCCAGACCTTTAATACTAAAGATGCAATCCTACCAGCAGTTAGAGCTGATTCTGACAAAATTGTGGCAGAAGGACAAAAGAGTAAAAGTGTGAGACAGCAGAGTGTTTGTGGAGAATGATTACTCATTGTACACCAGACAGAAAAAGAGTAAATTCATTCCACTATTCAGGGAATGTTGAGACACACGTATGAGATTCAAACTGCTGTATCCAGCTTTCTTTAAAGTATAAGGAGGAAATACAAAAGTTTGTCCAGCAAAAAGTGAGCTGTGAAACAGAAGGCAATTCTGCTTCTTGTTCTTCTGTAAGAAAGACCAGAGAGAAACTATCTGTGAAATGGTTTCCACTATTCCAAAGGAAAATGTTAGACAGAAGGAAGGCAGCACAGAATTTGACTAGAAGAATCAAGAGTACATTGGAAATGAAGCAGAGACAGGATTTGGGTGATGGAGAAGAACAGTTATAAAACTAGTAACTCAATGTGGGATTACAATGCAATAATTATATTTGTGAAATATGACAGAACAAGATAATCTGAAAATATTGGACTTTTTAAAAATTTCTTAGATTTGTGGGGGACTCTAAAGTATATGCCCTATGTAATCTCATTATTGTTTGGAAAAATGCTTTAGGGAGGGGAAGAGAGGGGAGAAAACTAACCAAGTAAAGAAAACTTTTTCTTTTCTTAATAGTACTGTATTTGTGGTATATGGGTTTCTTTGCATGCTATTTTTAAGTGTAATGGGGACTGTAAACAGGTGTTGTTGGTTTTCATTTCTCCCCTCTTCTCCCTTTCTTCTTGTTCAGTTTTGAGAAATGTAAGCAATGCAATGTAAAAAAAAAATCTGGTTAAAAAGCATGAGAAAATTAAAATTAATGTGCTTTTGTCATACTTGCATGGAGAAATGACTGTACTGGGGACCTTAGATTGATTAGTTTTAAGAGAGAGCAAGTAAATGAAAAAGAATATTGAATATTATGAGGCTTTTTTCTAGCAAATGCATGTATACTTAACAATTCTGCAGCTGCTTTTCATGTTTCCATGGAAAGAATCTAATAAAGAGAAACTGGCTATCTGGTTCTGATGTCTCCATGGAGACAATCTGATAAAGAGATGCATCAATCCACAACACGAAGGTCAGGATCCAACACAAGTTTATTAAAGTTGAGTGCTTTCTTCCCTTGTTAGGGAGTTCCTCAGAACAAAGACATAAATTCAACCTCAGCCCTTTATATACGTCACAGATTAAGCAAATTAAACAATTATACAATTAAAATTTTGAGAATTACTAAATTGCTAACTTGTAAAAATACAAGAATTTTGAAAACTGAAACTAGAATTTATGACTAAAATATAAGCATTCTACTTAAACTATATTAAAGATTATGCCAAAACTATTGTAAGTACAATTATTATACAAGACAATAAATAAAAACATTCTTAACTCTGAATGTGTTTCAGTTTCAATAAGCAGGCACTGTTAATATTTTCATTGATTCCTGGGTGTTGTGTGGCATTTAATCTTAGCTGCCACTTAAGCTCACAGATGTCTAAATGTCTAAATGTACATCCACAATCCTACCCTAGGAATCTTTGATCACCTATTGCAAAACCATAAATTTAAAAACATGATCCTTACATCGGTGTGTTTGTCCCATGCTTGCATAGGAAAATAACTGGGTTAAGACCCTAGACATTATCCAGTAACAAGTTTATTACAAAGCATGTAAATGAAAAAGAATATTTAATATTATAAGTCTTTTTTCTGGTAAACAAGGTACCCTTAGCTGTTTTGTGTCTGGTTTGCATGTCACTAGAAGACAATTCAATAAAGAGAAATGGCTTGGCAAAAGTGTTTACTGAAAGCATTCAAGTGTTTTACCAGCTGGGAGAACTATAAAGACAGACAAAATCAAATAGTAATTATTAATAGCACAGGGTGTACCATGCGTCTTAGCATGGCTAACCTTGTTTTTTGGTTAACTCTAGCCTGTCTGTGTGGCTATCAACTTAAAACTTTTGTTCTTATTAGGGGAGCAAAAACTTCAATATTTGAAGATGTACATAGTTTTGTGCATTATTAAGTTAATAAGCTTTGGGGGGGGGGTGTTTGTTCTGTTTTTGGGCTTTCAAAAAACAAAAAGTTATGTGAGATGTGGGATAGGCTCAAATGAATATGACAAGAAACAACTGTATAAAAGACCACCCTGCCGAACAGTATATGCACGTAACATAAAAGATGAAAGTACACATTTAACAAAAAAGCAGTTATACATAAAGTGGTAATAATAGCTATATAAGAAAATTATGCTTTCTGTAATGTCTTTCAATTTGAATGGTCTTACAGATAAATATAAAAAAGAAAGAGTAGTGAACTATATTAAAACTGTAGAGTGCAAATAGCCATGCTACAGGACACACCTGGAAAGACCTGAACATGTGAATTTGATAAAGAAAGGTTTTTGAGGATGGTTATTCAGCAGAATATCTGGGGCAAAGGAAAAGAGGAGTACTTATATTAATTACAATAGGAGCTGCAATAGTGATAGAAGAGGGAAAAACTATAATAATGGAAGATTTATAGTACTAAGGGGTTACTAGCAAGGGAGGAGGATTACACTGGCATGCATTTACATTCCACCAAAAACTGCTATAATGGAGTTAAGAAAATTTCTGGGAGAAATAATCAGCTTTCAGCAAATAATATAGGTGGAGACTGGAATTTGGTTTGCAGCAGTGAAGATGTGCCTGTGGTGCCAGGGAAACTATAGCAAAGGAGGGTAGATTTTTGAAGAATTTTATGAAAATGTCTGGCACAGAAGATATGAATTCAGTGCTAGCAGTTCGGTGTGAATTTACATATTATTCTTCAAGATACAAAAACTAGGTTTTAGACAGAATCTATATCTCACAGGAACATATGCCTTTAATTGAAGGCCTTGAAATGCACCCAATAACTATTTCAGATCATGTGCAAATAATAACTAAAATAAAAATGAGACACTAGTGCTTTCCTAGCTATCTGCTGAAAAGAGAGGAATTTAAGCAATGGGTTTTGGAATTAATTCAGGAACTACTAGAGAAGATAGAAATTTCTTTAGAAAATATAGCTAGGGAGTGGGATAAAATTAAAGTGGAATTTAGAACTAGGGTGGAAATAAAGGAAAGGGAGATATGGTTAAGAAATAATAATTATTTAGAGGGAATGACAAATGTGAAAGTACTGCAAACAAGGGGTAATCTCTCAGAACAAGAAAAGGAGCAAATGCAGAATGCGAAACAGAAAATAAGGGATTACCTCAACAATATGCACGAATTTGGAAAGATTGCTATTAAGCAACTGTTTTTTGATAATAATTCTAGAGCACAAAAACTGTTAAGCACAAAGACTCAGGCAACAGAAAGTGGAAAGAGCTGTCACCAAGCTTATAACACGGGAGATAAGAGATCCTGTAGAAAAGGTAGCTTGGTATTAGGTGGTGACTTTAACTGCATTCTTGATAATTCAGAGACCACCAAACAACAAAATTTACGTCTAACTCCTATAGCAAAGCTACTCAAAAAATGGATTGAAAATCACAATTTAATAGATACATTCAAATTTAGAGAAAGTAACTCTCTGTTATTTTCGCACCAAGATCACAGATTTACAACCCAAACAAGAATAGATAAAATTTTTGTTGCACAAGACCTTGATGCAAAGATAAATACTTTTACAATCATACCATGTTCATTATCAGATCATAGAGCAATCCTTATTAATATTCAAACAAATTTTAAAAAATTAATACAAATGTCAAGAATTCCAGCATATATTATGAAACTAAAATAATTTAAACCTTGGCTACTCAAAGAATTGAAATTCTTTCTAGACACTAATCTCACCAATGAAATCAGCATAGTTATGGTATGGTAAAATTATCACATGGTACAAAAATAAACTAAAAGAATACGAATCAGAATTAGTCAACATACAAAATCAAATCATAAAGATAAATAATTTAACAAATGCGCTGACTAATAAGAAGAAAATTAATGATCTGCATGAAAAGTTTAATGAAATTCTAACACATAAAACTAATCTAGCACTAGAAAGATTAAAATTAAACTCATATGCTGTTTCTCCTAAACATATGCATAACTTGGCGATAAGAGTTAAAGTACAATCTAAAAGAAATAACATTACTACTATTATACATGAAGGAAGGAAGAACAAGAAAGTGTCAGATATAAGTGATATATTGGATGCTTTTAAATACCATTTTACAGAACATTATAAGATGGAAGGAACTCAAACAAAAAACTTTAATTTAGATTTGAAACCTGAATTGATTAAAACAATCCCAGAAAATTTAAAATTAGAACTTCAAAAGCAAATTACTCTTAAAGAAATTTCAGAGAACATCAAAGAAAGCAAAAATAATAAAGCTCCAGGAATGGATGGTATTATAGCTGAAATATACAAAATCTTTCCCTCAACTATAATCTCATTCTTCCAAAAAACCTTAATAGAAATACAAACATACAACACCATTCCACCATCTTGGAGATGCTCATTAATTACTCCTATACTAAAAGAAAATAAAGATGCATCAAAATGCAGCTCCTATAGACCAATTTCATTACTTAACAATGATTATAAAATCTTTATGGCTATTCTAGTCAATAGAATCAAAAAAATCTATGATAACAATTATAAATGAAGATCAAACAGGGTTTATACATAATAGGCGCACCTATGATAATATACAAAGAATACTAACTATTATTGACTATTTAAATAGAGAAAAACAAGAAGCCTTAATAGTTGCATTGGATATAGAGAAAGCTTTTGACTCCTTAAACTGGGATTTCTTGTTTAAAATATTAGAGTATTATGAGTTTCCTAGCTCCTGTATTTCATTAATAAAGAACATATATATAAAAACAATTTAGCATATGTAAAATTAGGACCTTTCACCTCTGAATCAATAATATTGACAAAAGGCACAAAACAAGGTTGTCCCATGTCCCCCATATTATTTGCATTAGCCATTGAAATATTTGCCTTCTCAATACGAAACAATCCCAAAATAGAGAGAATAAATTTATATAATCAATACAATTCAAAAATAATGTTATTTGCAGATAATATACTTCTTACCACATCTACTTCTAAAAATTAATTAAAAGAATTAGATATAGAAGTTGATAAATTTTATTCGATTTCAGGATTATATTTTAACAAAACGAAATCACATTTTATGATATTGAATAAAAAAATGATTTTCAAATAAATGATAATCATATAATTGGTAAACAATCTCTCACTTTAAACTATCTAGGTATAACATTAAGTACAACATTAGAAACAATGTTAAATATAAATTACAGGGAAATCATAGACACAATAAAGCCAAATATAATAAAATGGAACAAAATATATATAACATTTGAAGATAGATTGCAAGTAATAAAAATTATATTACTTTCGAAAATCCTATATATAGCACAAGCTATTCCAGTAATACCAGATAAATATTTTTTAAAAGAAATAAATACATTATTATTAAGATTTCTTTGGCATCCTAACAAAAACAGAATAGCTTATACACATCACATTAGACCATGGAAACTAGGTGGAATCAATTTCCCGGATATTGAAACTCATATTAGAGCCTCCATTTTTAAAATAATTATAAATTGGATAGATCCGTGCTATTCTTCTAACTGGAAATCTCTCCACACTGTTATTTATTCAAATGAAAATACCATTTTAAAGAATTTAATGATAGACAATTATATTAATAAACCATGGCATATCTTATGCGCTAGCCTTCAATATAATCTAACAAAACCTACTAATCTAAAATACTTAAATGATATGTATAATTCATTTAGAAGATTTGTAACTTCTAATACAGATATAAACTTACGGCTAGAACTTTTATATCCTTTCAATGTAACAAGAAATTTTCCAAACAAAATGCATAGGATGGTTTTCATTACTTGGGAAAAGAAACAATTAATTTGCTGGCAACAATGCATTAATGAACATAAGGTTTTGGATAGTCAACTTATAATAAAAACTTATAATCTCTCTACATCAGACTGGGTATTATTACAAAGTATATTACAATACTCACAAAATCTATGCAGAATAATCAATTCTTCTTTTAGAGATAAACCTACACTTATAACTCATTTATATGAAATAGTATACAATAATCAAAACTGGGAACATTTGACATCAAAATTATATAAAATTTTAATAAATTATAAAGTTAAAATCAATCAAAAATTTTGGAATCATATAACAAAAGGTCATTAAATAAATTTATCCCTGGAAAACAAAAACAAAATACTAAATTCTGTTAAAATGACATTCAACATACAATTTTGGAGAATTTACACATGGACATTTTTGCATAGATCTTTTTTACTCCAAATAGATTAAAAATGTAATACTTCTAATAATGTTACATGTTGGAGATGCTTGCAGAGTTGTAAAGCAGATTGGATACATGTATTTCATGACTGTATTAAAGTTAAAAAAATTTTGGGAAGATGTCAGCAATTTCATACAAGCCATATTCTCAGATAAATTTGTAGTAAGTAAATCTCTAATTTTGTTGAATGTTAATGAGAATTTAGAATTAAATAATAGCAATCTCTACCTACCATGGAACATTCTAGCAAATGCTAGAAAATGTATTACCAGAAAATGGAAATCAAACCTGGAACCATCATTTAAAGAATTTCTGCTAATATTGAAGGAAACTGCATTACTGGAAACCAGAGTAAAAGAACTAAGAATAGTACCCCAAGACGATGGAACAAGAATCCATGGGAAAAAATACTATCACTTATTGAGACACTACACTTGAATTTAAACTCTTAATGAGAGTGAAAGAAAAAGGAACAAATGATCTTTCATTAATATGCTGTTACTCTGACTAGACTGATCAATATAATAATTTAATTTCAGGCCAACTGTAAATATTGCATATAGCTAATCATACTGTTTTACTTATCAGAAAATGTGTTAAGATTATTATAAAATGGAATTATTTGAAAAATTAATAAAAAAACATTTGGAGTAAAAAAAAAAAAAGAGATCCTGTAGAAGTATTAGAAATATTTTGAAACTTTTATGAAAGTTTGTATAAAGCAGAGAAATTTGTAAATCAAGAAAAAGTACAAATGGAAATGTTTATGGAAGAATTAAATATGCCAAGGTTAAAGGTAGATGAGGCTCAATTACTAACAGAATAGGAAGAGATGAGATAAAAAGGTGGGAGGGTGGCGTAATGGTTAAGGTGTTTACCTTCAAAACATAAGATGCAGGGTTTGATTCTCACAGGGGATAATTGGCTAGGCTTAAAATGGTCCATGAGGGCAGTTAGCCTAGTAATAATCTATGACTTCTATGACTTCTATTTATAACCAATCTACAGGAAAGTCCCCAGGAATAGATGGTATTCCTGTGGAAGTTTGGAAGCTCAGAGGGAAAAAAAAACTGACAAATACTTGGAAGGTTTTGTTTAACAGTATTTTAAAAGGAGGAGAAGTACCAGCATCCTGGAAGAAGGAGGCAATGGTAATATCTAAAGAGGGGTAAAGATCAATCAGATCCAGCTTCATACAGGTCCATTTCAATAATAAATTATGATTATAAAGTGTTTATGTCTATAATGGCTACAAGAATGGCAAAAGTGATACAAAAGTTAATAGATATGGATCAGTGTGGTTTTGTGGAAGGGAGGCAAACATTTGTGACAATATTAACAGAACATTGATGATCCAGAGGGAAGCAGAATGTAAGAAAATACCACTGTTATTGATGTGTCTTGATGCAGAGAAAGCATTTGACAGAGTAGACTGGGACTTCATGAGCCGGCAATGAAAGTATTTGCTTTCCCTGATACAATTATATGGTTGATTAGGAATATATATGAAGGATCAAATGCAAAACTTCTGTTTGAGTAGAGGAACCAGACAGGATTGTCTGCTTTCCACGTTGTTGTTTGCATTATATTTAGAACCATTGTCAAAGAAAATAAGGGACTCAGAAATTCAGAGATATAATTAGTATGGTAGTCAGGAAAAGCTGGCTCTATTTGCAGATGATATTATTTTATACATGACAGAACCAGAAAGGGACATTACAGTGTTGTGGAACATTTTAAGACAGTTTCATATCTTCTTGGGACACAAAATCAATGAAGCTAAAACAAAGGCAATAGCTGTAAAGTATGTACCCACACACAAATTGCTCCAACAATATCCATATTTGTGGGGACACGATAAAATAAAGTATTTAGGAGTATGGATTACAAATGACTTTGTTGCGGCAGCTAAGGATATGTGGGAAGAGACTAAACAGAAGATAATACAAAAATTGAGAAACTGGAAGTTTTGCTATATGGATAGGGATACTAACATACAAACAATTAAAATGTCTTTAGTACCTTTAGTTTTATACACAGGTCAGGCATATTTTTATCAACCAGAGGAGAAGCTGTGGATAGCAGTTAAAAAAAGAGTTGAAAGGGAAGATAGCAAGGGTCAAGTTGGATAAGCTGATTCTTCCACTAGAACAAGGCAGACTAGGATTACCCAATTTGAGAGGGTATTTTAGAGCATCACAGTTAAGGCTCTTATATACAGCACAAGCAGAAAATTATAATTCAAAGTGGAAAGGAATGATAATGATACAGAGGGAGGCTCAAGAAATAAGGAGAGATTGGGATTTTGGATCCAGACTCTTAAGGAGAATAACAAAAACCATACAGAGTATTATATTCATGAAATAGCAGGGAATATTCTAAGAACTAAATCAGCATAAGAATGGAGAAAAGAGATTCTGCTGATAGGGATATAGATGGGTCTATATTATAATGCCGACAAGTGAAAATGTTAACTCCGACTTGTTCAACACCAAAATGTCGAACCACAAGATTACTGAATGGCCAAATCACCGATTTCTTTCCAATGGAAAGAAATTGGTTGGCCAAACACAGACGCCACACAAAAATAAATATATTTAAGCGGGGGCCTGTGCCCCCCCACATGCCCCTAACTAAATATTCTAAGTCTGAGACCACACTACAGACAGGGAAAGGGCAGGTGTAAGAGAATAGCCAGCTGATTTCTTTCCCTTAGAAAGAAATCTGTGATTTGGCTGTTCGATAATCTTGTAGTTCGACATTTTGGTGTCGATCAAGTCAGAGTCGACATTTTCACTTGTCGACATTATAATATAGACCCATACAGATAATAGCCAAGAGGGGGCTGGAATATATTGGAGAAAACTGGCAAAGGAACCAACATATTGGATGTAAATAACTAGAAATGGAAAGGTAATAGAAAGGGAAGAGGCCAAGAATTTATTTGGACTGCAGGTTAGAGATTGCCTTCCCTATCAAGGACTGATACTAGAGTATAGGCTTAGGATCTTTGCATGGAAGTGTTTACATAGGTATTTTTATACCCTAAGTAGACCAAAGAATATTTCCTTAGGTGATTAGCAAAGGTCGGAGGTGTGATGGGCAAGAAAGTGGTGACTGGGAAAATATTTTGGGGGAGTGTAATGAGCTGGCAGACTTTAGGGATTCCCTGCAAACTGCTCTGTTGGAGATGCTGGGTGAGTGGATTGGATTGACTAGGGAGATGATTTTTTTGAGCTTTGATACACAATCAGAATTGCCTAGACATAGTAAAGCCTTGCTGAGTCTAATTATGGTGGCAGCCAAAAAAGCAATTAATAGAAAATGGAAATCAAAGTCTAGACTAACTTTACTAGAAGTAGTGACTATAGTAACAGAGATAAAACAACTAGAACTGGGGACTTTAGAATAGGGATGGAGCAAACTACATAGGAAAAAATGAGAATTGTGGGAACAGTGTATTCAGAGAAGGAACAAGGTTCAAGAGGCAGGATTTGAAAGAGCCATATAATGCTTAACTGACAATGACTGGAGAGATTATAAGTGATGTATGTTTGCAACTACAGTTGTTTCAATGGTGTCTATGATGTATAATGTTTGCAACTAAAGTGGTATCAATATTTTTTTCATTTACATAAATGTATGATTGCCTATGTTATACATAGGTTCATAGGTTCATAGGTTTATACTAGGCTATCTGCCCTAAGGCATTTATAAGCCTAGCCCAAATTATTGTGGCTTACGCCACCCCTTATATGAAAAAATACTGTGCCCATTAGTTTGTTGTGCCTCTGTCCAGCAGTGACCCAGAGATGATTCCCGGGGTAAACCTACGATCTCCCATCCACAGGTCTAGATTTCTCTTGAACAGAGTCAGCGAGGTGCTCTGCCTCACATGGACCGGGATTTTATTCCACAGCATAGGGAGTCTCTGAGTGATAATATTTATATCCGTCTAGTGGTTTTGGTGGATTTGGATTTTTGAGGTGGAGCATGTCCATTAATTCGGGTTGGACATGGCCTTGTATGTCAGGCACATGTCACCTCTGAGCAGACGGTATGCGACTGAATAGAGCTGGAGTTTCTTCAATCTGGCAGCATATGACAGATTTTGGAGTCCCTTTATCCTTTTGGTGAGGAACTTTGGGGTCTCTCCAATTGCTGCAGATGTCGGGTGAGATACATCCCGAATGGGGCATTGTACTCGATCATTGGTCTGATAAGTGAAGAGTACAGGGAACAATGACCTCACTAGATCTGGATGTGAATCCCTTCATGATCAGGTGGGCAATGTAGAAGGTCTTTCTAACCACTTTAGCAATGTGAGTGTCAAAGAAAGGCCACTGTCAACCTGGGTCCCCAGGTCCCTGATAACCTCTTCTGTGCTTAGTGGATTGCCACCTATATGGTAGCTTGGGGTTACCTTGTTTTTATGACTATACATTTTAACTTCAGGCCATGGCTCTGGCACCAGCTATCTGTTTCCGTGAGTCCCTTCTGAAGGATATCAGTGTCGTTTGCAGTCATCTGCAAACTTTGTCAGCCAAAGTCCTCCCATGTTGGCCTGTACTTCTGAGAAGTAGATGCCAAACAATAGGGGTGTGGGACACCACTTGTGACCGGCTTGGAGTCTGACACAGCGCCAGCAACTCTAACCCTGTGGGTTCTGTCCTTAAGCCAGTTTGCAACCCATCTTGTGACATATGGGTTTACATTTAAGCTGGTAAGTTTGCAAGGTCAAGGTAGGCTGTATGGACTGCCTTTCCCTCATCAATGGCCTTGGTGACTATTAGTTCAAAAGGCATGATCTTCCCTTGACAAAGCCAAACTGGGTCGGGTCCAATGTCTGCAAGTCCCTATATCTTTGTTTATGAGCTCCATTATGATCCTCTCCATAGCTTTGCAGACTAGACTTTGCTTTTAGGGGGGGGGTAATTACCAGTCCGTGAGAGCGCCACCTTTGTGGAGTGGGACCACATCCTGTGGTAAGGCTGAGATTAAACAGCTGCGTTTAATTCCTCATTTAGCACACAGCCGGGGACACCATCCGGTCCCATTGATGCTGTGTTTTAGCTTTAGAGAGCAGCTATTTGAGATGTCCGGGAGGCTACACTCGGCTGGGATAGTTATCTCTCCTTTAGGGGCACTGAACCTGTCTGCCAGTATGTTGGCAATGTCTGTGGGTTCAGTGATTTTTGTATCATTTTGGACTAATTCTGAGCATATCTGTGAGTTTCCACCCAGGTTCCTAACATAGCTGAAAAAGGCCTTATGATTGTCCTTTGAATCCATGGCAATTTTTCTCTCAAAATTGGCCTTAGTTGATTTTATGAGTGCTCGTAATTTTACTAATAATGATCAGGGGTGACTTCTTTTATGGATTTTGTTCTATCATGTAATAGCTTTCTCCTCTTATTGTAAAGTTTGTTAATGGCTGGGGTCCACCAGACTGGACGTTTGCCCTTTGTGGAAAGAGTCTTGGTTTTATTTGGGATTGCCTGATCCATGCAGTCCTGGAGGTGTTCATAGAAGGCATTTGTAAGGGCTTCCGCAGCTTGGGACATGCTAATTTAATAAAGATGTTTACTGAAAAAAAAAGAAACAGAGGGATCCTAAGCGAAAGACCATCACTGGTAGAGGTTTTAGCAGAATCTAAAACATAAGCTGCTGTTAAAAAGGAATAATTAGTAGAGCATATAAAATATTGCAGGAATCAGAGGAGGTTAGAAAGGATTGAGAAGAGAAACTGGATAAGCAATTCACCAAGAAACAATTGGGGGATGTATGTCTCCCAAATATATAACAAAGCTTGCTTGGAAGTGTTTACATAGGTATTTTTATACCCCGAGTAGACGCCAAACAATTTTTCCTCAGGTAGATAGCAAATGGAGGTATGATAGGGAAGAATGAAGTAATCGGGAATATATTTTTTGGGAGTGCGTTGAGTTGGCAGACTTTAAAAACTCCCTGCAGACTACTATATAAGAAATGTTTGCAACTAATATTATGTCAATATGTTTTTTTCATTTATATAAATGTATGAGTGCCTATCTGACAAGTGATAATTTAATAAAGATGTTTCTTGATTATTAAAAAAAAAAAATCAAAACACAGTGATGGATTTAAACTTTATTATAAATGCAGAATTTTATGGAAGTAGATTGCACATCTCATAGTGTTACAAGGTGTTATGCACTGTAATGGAATAGCAATCAGCTTGTGACTGTTGAATGTTTCTAAAAAAAAAAAAAGGGGGTGTAAAATTATATTTGCACCACTCTTGCTGTCCAAATGTAATATCAAGCAAACCAAACCTGTATATTTTGGAATGGAACCATCAGTACAGTGGAACCTAAGAACTAGTGCACCATGGTGTTTGCCCATGTCTCTGTAGAAGTCGTATTATCTTACACAGGTTCACAGGTGTTTACTAGGTTATCAGCCCAAGACCCATTTTAAGCCTAGCTAAGCTTACCCCAGATTTACCAAAATATTTCTCACTTGTCTTTACCCCAAGGAATTTTACAATTTGCAATATAGGCTTATTTAACACCCTTACTGAATTATCATTTGTGCCACAGGCAAATTTACATTTATATAAAAGTAATCAAACTGTATTAACAAGTTCACATTTACAAAGACTATACTTCAAATATATTGCTATATATAATATAACACAAGCAACATTACATACATTTTTCAATTCTTCTCCCCTTTTTTTAAATGGGAACATCTTTGTTAAACCATCACTTACGATACAGGCAATATATTAATGAAAACAATCCACACCAACACAATCCTAGTTGCAAGCTTTTTACATCACAAACCATAATGACACACTCCCATTTGCAAACATTATACATCACTTATAATTTACCCAGTCATTTTCAAACTAATATTACATAGCTCATTTAAGTCCCACCTTCTTTTAAAACTTATCCCCCCATATGTATTGTTCCCACAATTCTCATTTTTCCTATGTAGTTTGCACCTATCCTTTTCTATAGATCTCAATTTATTGTTTTATCTCTGTTACCATATTCACTACTTTTAGTATTTATTTATTTTATTTATTTATTTTACATTTGTTGACCGGGCTAGTCTAACTGGATACATGTCCATTTTCAGTACAGGCCCGGGGAGAAAAGCTCCAGGAAAACATACAAAAATTAATAAAGCTTAAAAAGTAAAAAGCAGCCATTTTTTCATAAACATTATAACAAAAATTAATTAAAAACTATTTTTTTTTTAGAAGATGTGCACAATTATACTACTCACAGTGAACAATAACAATAATATATATGGAAACATAGATTTATATGCAAAACATAGTATATAGAAGCATTGTAGGGAGGATTGTAGTGGATGTAGGCTAAAAAAATAAGAGTTAAGGATAAAAGTTAGTCAGGGTTGGTGCAGGAGCATAACCAGTGGTTATTGAGAAATAGTTTTAGATTCCTTTTAAAAAGTGGGAGAGAGGTCTGAGATGTAAGGTCAGGTGGTAGTTGATTCCATACTTTTCTGACAGAGTTAGAGAACAAGGAGTCGCCTGCTGAGTTTTTTGATTTGGTAGTATTAATCAACATTTTGTTTGAGGAGCATAGATTCTTGAGGTTATTATATGGTATAATGAGGCTAGAGAGTATTGGAGTGTTGCTGGGTTGATACAGGGTTTTATGGGCTATTGTAAGTTGGTGAAATTGAAGCTGGTTAAGAAATTCTAACCAGCCTAGTTATTTTAGATTCAGACAGTGATGAGTTCTAAAAGGAGAGCTTGTAGCAAATCTAGCAATATTATTATATGATATAGTTAGCATGCTGAGCTTATTTTTAGAGGGGTTAGTGTATATGGGAGAAGCATAGAGCATGGTTGAGATTAAGTGGGTTCTGGCTATAGCGGTCCTAGCTACTGGTGTAAGAAAGGGTTTGATTCTGTAGAGGGATCCTAGTTTTCTGTTTTTCTTTTTTTATTGTGGTATTTATGTGAGTATCAAAGTTTAGGTTATTGTCAATTGTAATTCCTAAGAGTTTAGTGGTAGGGTCAGGAGAAATAAGAGTACCATTATTGGATGTGAGAGTGATATGTAGAGGGGTGGACTTTTGGGTTGGTATGAAGAGTAATAGTTTAGTTTTTTGGGGGTTGAGGAGGAGGCAGCAGTTAAAGAACCATTGTTCTACAGTGTTGAAAGCTTTTTGTGTAAGAGACTGAACAGATTGTAGTAGAGTCATCTGCATATTGAATGTAGGTGGAGAGTGGAATGGCTAAATGAAGATCGTTGATATAAATGGAAAACAGAATTGGGCCTAGTATGGAGTCCTGTGGAACACCTAGTGAGATAGGAAGGTGATTCAACAGTTTATTTTGCCAGAGTACAGCCTGTTGTCTGTTTTCAAGGTAAGATGTGAACCAATTCATAGATAGAGGGTCAAGTGAAAGGGACTTCAGTATATGTAGAAGGAGTTGGTGATTAACCATGTCGAAAGCTTTAGATAAATCAACAAAGACTGCAGAGGAAAGAATATTTTTGTTGCGGTTTTTGTTGATACAGTTTGTGAAGGATAGCAGGGCAGTGGTGGTATTGTGGAATGGTCGGAAACCATGTTGACAGTTAGCTAGTAGGTTGTGATGGAGAAGGTGGTTAAGTAGTAGTTTGTGAATGCACGTCTCCATTATTTTTGCAAGTGGGGAGAGTAGAGCTATGGGATGAAAGTTGGAAAAGTCATTGGAGTTCCCACCTTTACGCAGTGGGATGATATGATAAATTTTCCAGATAGATGGGATAGTGCCTTCCTTTATGGTTCTATTTATCAGTATGGAGATGGGATAAGCAATAGCTTTAGCTCCTTTTTGCAGGAATTCTGCTGGGAGTTTGTCAGCTGAGGGGGTGGTTGGTTTTAGCTTTTGGATTAGGGGAGCAGATGTAGGATGTGGGTACTGGTTCTAAATGGAATAATGGGGGAGGGATGGTAGTAGGAGTAGGCAGATTAGAGGTATCAGGGGATAGATGGTTTGCAAGATTTTGGATAGTATCAGTGAAGAAAGAGTTGAAGGCATTGGCTGTTTGTATTGGATTGTCAGGGTTGGAGCCTAGAGGGTTAGGGGTGATAGTTTTGCTTGGGTATAGAAGTTTTTTAATACTAGTCCAAAATTTTTGTGGTTCCTTGAGGGAGGATTGTTGTAGTTGGAGATAATAGTTATTTTTGTCTAGTAGGATGGCTTTTTTGTATTATTTCTATCTTGCCTAAAGGTTTGGTGATCAGTAGGATTCTTTGTAGTACACCATTTTGCCCAGGATTTGTTTCTGCAAAGGATTAGTTCCCTAGTAATATTTGAGATCCAAGGGGCTGGATTAGTTTTATTTCTAATAGAGCGTATTGGGGTGTGGTGGTCCAGGATTGTTAAGAAAGTGGAGTTAAAGTATTCAACTGCTTTATTTATAGGGAGAGATTTTAGAGGTGTCAAACTGCATTGTTTAAGTTCTATTTGGAACAGCTCAGGGTTAAAATGTTTTTTGGTGCGCACTGTTCTGATAGTGTTAGGGATGATTAGGCTGGCTTTATGTCTGATAATATATATCAGCGAATGGTCACTTAGGTCATCTGGAAGGGTTCCTGTTGTATAAGTTTGATGAGGACGATTAGTGAGTATCCAATCCAAGGTACTTTCTTTATTGTTAAGTCTATTTATTCTGGTGGGGGGGGGGTTTATAGCTTGCGAGAAACCATAAAGGTTAATAAGGGTGGTGGGGTTAGTGCTGCTACATGAATTCCAATCTATATTAAAGTCTCCTAGAACTATGGTTTCTTGAGGGAGGTTAGAAGAAAGTCAATTCAGAATGTATTCGAGTATACTATTGTTATTTCCTTGGGGAAGATAGGAGCAGATGATGTTTATGGCTTTGTGTGTGTTAAGCTGGAATTTAGAGATAATTATTTCGGCACTATTTTCTAAAGGTAGGTTAAGATTTATAGTGCTAACTTGTAGTTTTGCTTTGTACAGAATTGCTGCCCCTCCTTTTTGATTGCGCGGTCTAGTCGAATGATGCTATAACCTGGGGGGTGATTTGTTTGTCTTTTATTGTGGGTTTAAGCCATGTTTCTAATAAACAAAGGATGTCAAACCGGTGGACATCTAGAAGGGCATGAACTTGAGCTATTTTATTGCAGATACTGCGTATATTTAGATGAGCAATAGAGAGTGAATTGGAAGTTTTGGTTGGTAGTAGGGGGCTTGTTTTGTATTGGTTACAGTTTGCAGTGGTATGGGTAGAGTCTGGGCCAGGGTTAGGATGAATGTCCCCGTCTATTAAGGAGTGGAGGAATGTAAAGTTAGGTTGGAGAGGCTTACAATAGTAGTCGAACAATTTTTTAGTTTTTAGGTTGCTATATTTGATGTGTACTAGTCCGTGATATTTAGCTACTAAGTAGTTGGTTTGCAAGTGAAATTTTGGAAGTTTGGAGATATGGCTAGTGTTGGCGTTAAAGTGTGTTTGGAAGGGAAGAGAAGGGTAGAGTAGAGGGGTTGTTCATAGGAGGTTAAGAGGTAGGTTGTGGTTAGAGCAGGAAGGAGTGAGACCACTATCAATAGTTGTAATTGGTATGGCATGATTGAGAAGAACTTAATATTGATAGTGAGGTGGGAATTTAAAGTTGAGATAGGTTTTATAGGTAGGTTAGGATGTGTGCAAGTAGGTGGTGTATATTACCAAAGGGGATGAAAGAGAAAGTATCAGTGGGTGTGTTTTAAGAGATTGAGGCTGGGTGTGGTAAAGATGAGATTTGTGTGATTGGAGTAGGTTTATAGGGGGTGTGTCTATAGAGGAATAAATGTAGGACCACTGGGGCTGGGTGGGAATTGGGGGCAGGGTAGGGGAGTGGAGTGAGCCCGAAGGGCGGACGGAGTGGGTAGAGACAAAAGAGTGGACTATCAAGGATGATAATCTGTAAAGTCGGAGAATTCTGCAGGTAAGTCTAAAAGTGAGAGAATGTAGAAGTAAGTTAAAAGGCTAGTAAGAGGAAAGTACGGATGTCAGAGAGGTAGAGTGTAGTTAAAGGTACCCTAGAACATGGGTGAGAAAGGTAAAATAGTAAGTCTGTGAAAAGTAGAAGCTGAAAAACAGGGTTGGGGAGGTATAGTAAATAAATATATGTAGGAATTGATATGCAGAAAGCTTATGGTAAGGTGCCACCTAGTGGCCAGTCACTTAACTGCAGCAAATTATTCTCATACAAGGGTAGCAGGCTACAGGAGAGAGGAAGTCAGGCTGCTTTTTAAAAAGAGAGTAGGCTGGATATAAGGGTTAGCTAAAAAGAAAAGAAAAAAGATAAATGGGGGGGGGGGTTGTTGGCTGTTGGCTATCCTGAGTGGGAAGCTTGCCTAACCTAGCAGAGTCTTTAAACCTTAAATATTAGTACAAAGTTCTGGTAGCTGGATCAGCACATACTTTCACTGTCTTAAAAAAAGGTTGGTCTCTCAGGGAGCTGGTGGGTAAATTCCTAGTTCAGACTAGTTTTCAGAGGTGTCCAGGAGGGTGATTTCAGGTGTTTAAGTACAGAGATGTACTGGTTCACAAGGCTGGTAAAAGTAGGAAGAGAGAAAAAGGTAGTGAGGCAGACAGTATTACAATTAGAAAGCAAAGAAAGAGTTTTACAGACACAATTACATGTAATTGCCACAAAAAACATCAAAAACTTAATTTGTTTTGAATCATCTAAAGAGTACAGTAAAAAACAGGTACAACTATGACTCTAAGAACTCTACAAAATACATATAGATAGCTAGGATGGAAAGAGCTGCATAAGCCTTTCTTTGAAAGTAACTTGACTTAACAGAGAGAATGTCAATTAAAATATTAGCAAATTTAAACTATGTCCAAAAATGTATTTAACAGTGTAAGACAGTGGTGGGTCTTACAGCAGCCCCACATGCACATCGCTAACTATGTTTAAGCAAGTATGGTACATTCAAGCACTAAAAAAGGGATTATTAGGATTCTTTGTAAAATTCCCTAGGAGTGTTTCCTAGAGCAGTATTTAGGCTGTGACTAAGGTACAATACAGTGATTTTACAGGGAGAAATAGAGCTAAATAATAAAAAATTAACTTCAGCGGCAAGTAAATGAATTAGTAATACAATGCAGTTAAGCCACTTACATCAGCTCCAACGTACACAACGCTATGTCTAAGCAAGAAAGGAAGATCTATTCTATTTAAAAGAGGTTATCGGGATAATACAGAAAAAAACCCTGTGTAAATCTAAAGAGCATTACTAAGGCTGATCCAGGCTAAGTAGAATAGGCATTACATGTAGAATTAGAGTAAAAAAAAAATAGTGGTAGAATAGTCTCTTCCTAAGAAAGTGTGTATTAGCAGTACTAGGCAGTTGAGCCACTTATAGAGTGCCACGTGCACAACGCTAACTATGTTTAGATTTTGATTTCCATTTTCTAGTAATTGCTTTTTTTGCCAGACACCTTAATTGGACACAGCAATGCCTTACCATGTCTAGAAAGTTCCGATTCTGTATCACAGCTCAGAAAAATCATCTCCTTTGTCACACCAATCTGCCCACCTAGCATCTCCAAAAGTTCATTCCACTGGGAATCCTTAAAGTCTGCCAAGTCACCACACTCCCAGAAAATACGTTTCTTCTACTTGAGGAAAAATTCTATGGAGTCTACTTGGGGTATACAAATATCTATCTAAACATTTCCAAGCAAAAATCCCAAATATTCTAGATCTTGTTGCATATCTGGGAGACCTACATATATCTTTCCATTGTTTCTTTGTGAATGGTTTATCCAATTTCTCTTCCCAATCCTTTCTAACCTCCTCTGATTGATTCTTACAGTTATCATGCAATATTTTATATGCTCTACTAATTATTCCTTTTTTAATGGAAGCTTCTGTTCTAGATTCTACTAAAAACTCTGCCAGTGCTGGTTTTTCATTTAGGACCCCCTATTTCTTTCTCTTTGTCTCTATCCTTGTATCAATCCTTCATAGGGAAGGCAATGTCTAACCTCTAGTCCAAATATATTCTTAGCGTCTTCCCATTCTGTCACCTTTCCCCCTCTAGTTATTTGCTCCCAATACCTTGGTTCCTTTGCCAGTTTTCTCCAACAAATTCCATCTCCCTCTTGCCTATTGTCTGTATCCCTAATTGCAGTCATCCCTATCGACAGAATCTCCTATCTCCAGTACAGTGTTGGCTTAGTTCTTAGGATACTTTTTGCTACTTTACAGATATAATATTCTGCATGATTATGGTTATTCTCCTTAAAGGCCTGCATCCAAAATCCTAGTCTCTCCTTGTTTCTTGAGCTTCCCCCATTTCATCATCATCCCTTTCCACTTTGAATTATAGTTTTCTGCTTGTGCTATGTATAGCAGCCTTAAATGTGCAGCTCTAAAATACCGCTTCAAATCGGGTAATCCCAATCTGCCCTGTTCTACTGAAAGAATCAGCTTATCCCACTTGACTCTTGCCATCTTCCCCTCTCAGATAAAGTCCTTCAGCTCTTTCTTAATTGCTATCCACATCATCTCCTCTGGTTGATAAAAATATGCCTGACCTGTGCATAAGACTAATGGGGCTAAATGCATTTTAACTGCTTGCATCTTGCTATCCATAGCTATATAACAAAGCTTCCATTTTCTCAGTTTTTGTATTACCTTTTGTTTAGTCTTTTGCCACATATTCTTAGCTGCCACACCATAACCATTTTTAATCCATACTCCTAAATACTTCATTTTATCATGTCCCCATATTGCTGAACCAATTCATATGTGGGTACATAATTTACAGTTATTGTCTTTGTTTTAGCTTCACTAATTTTGTATCCCGAAAAGATTTGAAACTGTTTAAAAATATTCCCCAACATTTTAGTGTCGCTTTCTGGTTTTGTCAGGTATAAAATAATATCATCTCCAAATAGGGACGGTTTTCTTGACTACCATACCGATTATATTATTGAATTTCTGAGTCCCTTTCTTTTGCCAATGGTTCTAAATATAATACAAACAACAAAGAGGAAAAAGGACACCCCTGCCTGGTTCCTCAACTCAAGCAGAAAGTATCAGAGAGAACCCCACCCACTTACATTTTTGCCTCTAATCCTTCATATATCCTCCTAATCAACCTTATGTTTTTTTTTCAGTAAATGCGAATGCTTCTGCTGGCCTGCTCATAAAGTCCCAGCTTACTCTGCCAAATACTTTCTCTGCATCAAGACCCACAAATAATTTTTTTTTTCACATTCTGCTTTCCTTTGGATTATTAGTGTTCTGTTAATGTTGTCAAATATTTGCTCCCCCTACAAAAACACATTGGTTCATATCTATTCATTTTGGCATTACTTTTGCCATTATAGACCTGAAGAATTTATAATTGTGTTTTAGTATTGTAATGGGCCTGTATGAAGATGTATCTGATGGATCTCGGCTCTTTAGGTATTACAGCTATCACTGCTTTCTTCCAGAATCTTGTCTCATCTTAAAATACTGTTAAACAAAACCTTCCCGATTTTTATCCGTTTTTTTCCCCTACTTGCTTCCAAACTTCCACAGGAATATCATCTATTCCTGGGGACTTTCCTGCAAATTGGTTATACATCACAATTTTTATCTTATCTCATACTGTCTTAATCGTTAGTAATTGAGCCTCATCTACCTCTAACCTTGGCGTATTTAATTCTTACATAAACATTTCCATTTGGATCTTTTCTTGATTTCCATATTTCTCTGCTTTATATAGACTTTCATAGAATTTCCAAAATATTTCTAATACCTCTACAGGATCTCTTACCTTCCTTGTTATAGGCCTCCTAAGCTTGGCAACAGCTTTTCTACTTTCTGTTGCCGGAGTCGTCATGCTAAAAGTTTTTGTGGTTTAGTGTTATCAAAAAACAGTTGCTTAGCAGCAATCTTTCTAACCTCATACATATTACTGAGGTCATCACTTATTTTCTGTTTAGCATTCTGCAGTTGCTCCTCCTCTTTTTCTGTGAGATTCTCCCTATTCTGCAGTACTTTAACATTTGTCAGTCCCTCTAAATAATTCTTGTTACTTCTTAACCACAGCTCCCTTTCTTTTATTTCCACCCTGTTTTTTTAACTCCACCTTAATTTTATCCCACTCCTTACTTATATTTTCAGAAGTAATTTCTATCCTCTGGAATAGCTCATGAATAATTCCCACTATCCATTCCTTAAATTCCTCTCTTTTCAACAAATAGGTGGGAAAGTGCCAGTGTCTCATTTTTATTTCATTACCCTGTGTTTTCATTTTAGTAATTATTAGCGCAAGATATGAAATAATTATTGGGTGCACATCAAGACCTTCAATTAAATGCATGTTCCTGTGAAATGTAAATTCTGTCTAGCCTAGCCCAGTTTTTATATCAGTTACAATAGAGGCTTGCACACATTCAACTTTCACAGACTGCCCCTGTCCATTAGGAACATAGTAGTCAAACCAGGGGTACTTTTTAATACAGATTGTCTCGGAATATATTCTTAAAAGCCAGTAGTGTATATTCCTAATATGCTCTGAGAGAGTTTTCTGAATAGCTACACTACTTTGGAGAAAGTTTTTTTTGCACATAACAAGCATGAATGGGGACCTGCATAACTAATACCATCATTTCTAAGAGTACAAAACTGTTTTTTAAATTGCAGCCTGCTGTGAAGTGATAAACAGTAGCCATCATTTAATATTTTGTAGAGGACTGTATTAAATATATTGAGCAATAAAATAGCTTTAGCTGTAACAGGCAGCCAATTGTTTCAATTGAGAATAGCATAGTGATGCTTGCTAGACAGTGTATGAATCTAAGTGTATTTACTTTCAGATGACTGAATGAGTGCAATATTGTATGCAGAAAGAAGTGCAATTATAGGGAGGCAATATTCCAGTTTGGGCAGGAGTACATTTATGGCAGTACCTCACATAGCCTCAGTGATCAACAAGTTAGTTCATTGTGGACATAATCTTCTGTGTATTGGTAAAATCATAGGTTTTGGTCTAAGATTAATCATAAATAACTCTGTTGAGTAGAGATACCAAAAGCAGCAACCATAGGTTTGTAATGCTGAATTTAGGGGTGTTACTTAGTTTTCTAGAGGTGACAAATACAATTGCTGTGTTTTTTGTGTGTGAATAGGTAAGGTTCCTAGGTAGGTAATAAGCTAGCCGCCCTTGTGGGCTATTTTACACCTAACCAATTTCTCTCAAAGGTAAGAATCATACACTGAACCTTGCATTTGTGAATTGAACATCTTAACCATTATGCCAACCCCCCCCCGCCCTATAACACTCAAAAGTGTTCTGAAGATTATTGTTCAGAATGGAAGAGTTGTTGGTGGACCTAGTCATAAAATGTCATCTATGTATATTATACAGTTAATCTAAGGCATATCCCATAGTAGCAGCCCATGGCTGAATCTTGAGGGACCCCCTAGTGTTATGTTTACAGTACGAGTTTTATTGTGTTATCTAGTCACTCAAAGTTCTGTTTTCAAGACAGGTCTCAAACCATTGTACCACCTCATGGAGAAACATATGTCTG
The DNA here is from genome assembly GCF_019279795.1 of Protopterus annectens. Classification (NCBI taxonomy): domain Eukaryota; kingdom Metazoa; phylum Chordata; order Ceratodontiformes; family Protopteridae; genus Protopterus; species Protopterus annectens. Next base: position 403,837,737 of record NC_056741.1, read on the forward strand.
ACAGTTTATGCAGCAACATATGATCAACAGTTTTGAAAGTCCTCTTAAAATCTAAAGAGATGGCTCCTGTAGTCTTACCTTGCATAATATTTGTAAAGATGTGGTTCATCAACCAATATATAGTAGTTAGAGTGTTAAAGTTAGGACAGAAACTTGGAGAATGAAAAAAAAAAGTGTGGCATTTAGCCAACTTGGAAGTCCAATAATTTCTTTTTCTATAATAGTTTAACAAGTGGATACAGGTTGGCTATGGGTTTGAAATGATTTCAGCCACTAGGATATTTTATTGCTTGAGTAGGGGATAACTGTTGCAAGTTTCCATTGAATGTTACTATTCCAGTTTAAGTGAACTGTTAAAGATGAATGCAATTGGCTGGCCCATTGAGTTGTAAGCAGTTGTACAGTGGATTCGTTTATTTTGCTATAGGATGTTCCAGATTTTGTCTAGCTTTTCTAACATTTTTTACTTATTTTGGGGATATTTCTTTAAAGTAAACATTTGGATACTTATGTTGAAATGGAATAGATTGTCCAGTGGTTGTATTATTTTCATCTAGATGAGCATATTTTAGAGGTTTGGCCTAATGTACTAGGTCTGTTATTGATACAATTAAGTAGTCTTTGAAACTAGAGGGAAAGAAGGATTAAGATGAAAGGTCACTCTCCGAATTAGGCTGTATGGAAGCGTGGTGGCAGCAATTTGGGGTGTTGTTAAGATAAAGTTTATAACTGATTTGTTACCTGTTGGGATTTATCCTTGTTGTTTGCTTGACTAAAACAATTTCGGGGCATTTAAGTCATAGTTTAACTGAATTGCTAATGAGCCTGATGTATTTAAACTGAAGTCTTCGAGCAGTATGTTGCTTTTCCTGTTTCCACTGAGGAGCATGTTAGTTATGAGGTAATCAATAGTAGTAATATTCCCAGGGAGTGGGTAATATTAGCTACTCCAATATTCATGATACTGTGGTTGCTTTTTGTAGTTGTAGTCATCAGGTAACACTGCCATTGGCTATTTCACATTTAAGGATTTGTTTTTCACTGACTTTTGAGTCTTGTTTGATTAAGAAATGCACACCAAATTTAGATCTATTTCCAAGGCTATTATCATTATTTGTGGAGTAGTAGCAGGGCATGTCAACTAGCGGAGAACATCATTTAGTTGAGTTCATTACAAACCAGTAATTTTGATGAAAATCTATTACTTCCATATATTATACACGACAGGTTTTTAAATACATATCCAGCTTGCACCTTACATGCACATATTAGTAACTGGCAGGCTGATTTGTATGTATTTGCTTCGTCTCACTTCTGTTTGAACCCATATCACATTTTCCTAGACTTTTCTCCTCAGTAAAGGCAGTCAATAAACAAAAAAATACATTTTCAAACAATATCATTTTAACTCACAGCAAACACACAATCGCATACACTTTCTATAAAGGAAGTTTATCCCCTCAATATTAGCAACTGCCCCAAAGCAATGACTGCAGCTACAGGCATTATCTAATCTAAAGTTAATGTTAACTGTGCAAATGCACATATTAGAGCATATGTTCCCCTTATACATATTGCATTATGTTCTGATATTATCTCTATTCCCCTCCCAGATGTGAAAAACAACTTGCAGACTATCAGTAAATATTAATTTTTAGCCTTAAGAAAAATTACACTAGCTAACTGTAAATTAAATAAACTAAACTGTGCACTGTTGTATTTAATTCATGAATATATTAAGGCTGTCTTGGAGACAACTAAGTGCATAATTATTCTCTCACCACAGTTTAAAAAATGTAATTTAAAAAATAATTGCACTATACCTCACAGACTTCATTCAGAACACACTTCAGACGTTTCATTATTAATTGCCTGGATGTGGAGGCTGCTTGCCCTTAGCCAAAGGCATGTGCTAAGGAAAAAAAAAACATCTTGTTAAATTTGCATTTGCAAGAAAGAACTAGCATTTTCATGTGCATCATAATTTTCTGTTTTTTTAAGTACTTTTGCTAAAAATACTGTCTGTAGCTTAAAGTAAGAACATTAATCTAGACATCCTCCATATAATAGAAAATTATCTTTCAGTTCTGTATATAAAAAAAAAAAACAAAAAACAATCAGGACACATTTAAATTTCCTCCAGCAGCAAAAACTTTAATTGTTTCTTTCTAATCTTTCTTACTTGGTTACAGTGTAAATCATGGATACATTACAGCTGAAGAAGATTAAGTGACTAATATGACAGCAAAATACTAAACTGATATCTCTCTTTCTCTTTTTGTTAGTTTTCTTCATCTGTCTTATATTTGTCAATGTGCTTCAGAATTATTTAAATATCACTGGTCATGGCTAACCTGACTAAATGTGCTATGTAAGTATAAGAGATACTTATGGTTATTGCACAAGAGCATGTAGGAGGTCAGTGATGAAATACAAGATACCCGAAGAGACTAAATTAATAGAGATTGCTATGCTAGCAACATAATGGTGCGGAAAGGAGAAAACTTTTCTTTTCATACTGCATTTGTAGGGTTTTAATTTCTGACTACTGCAGTCACCCTAGTAGCAAAAACATGGGACTTTTTAATAAGGCTTTCTTCAGGTTATACCTGATGGCAACTAAATGTCTTTGAAAAATTCCATTCATACAGTAGAGTAATATGTATTATTTTTTGCATAGCTAAAGAAAACACAGAACATAAGAGAAATATTAAAGACTGTTCAATAAAATTCTTCTAATATACAAAATGAAATATATTTTCTTATTTTTAGCATAGGGTGAAGTATACCTAGTGTTATCAGCTTGTTTGGAAAAGAACATAAAATGCAGATTTATATATATTTGAAGCACTACTCCTTTCTTAAGAAAAGTATGACTCAGCAAAAGAAAGCTGTCCCAACTGAAAAGTATGCATTTACATGTTCATATACGTGTTATAAAGTTATGGTGTATGCAATGGACATTTTAAGCAAATAGTTTCTACCTTTGTTTCTCTGACACAGTCGCAATATGAAGAAGTGATCAATGCATATAATGAGGTAAGCCAACTGCTGTTAGTGCCATGCTGTTTTTCAAAATTTTTCTTAATTATTTACACAGAATTACTCAATAGAGAAGTGAAAAAGAAGGGCAAAGGAGTGGGAATAAACTGTTGCTTATTCAAGTGCAGTAAAAAAAAAAAAAAAAAAAAAATATATATATATATATATATATATATATATAAAGAGAGAGAGAGATCTCATAGTGCTTCAGGGATTCAGGGAGTTGGTCAACTACAGTTGCTTTGTGAAACAATTTTTTTTATATATCTGTTTCAGCTTTTAGATGGTAAAAGTTTTCTCCATGGTTACTTGATAGTTTGTCATGTACAAGGAAGAAATACTAAGAAAAGGATGCAGACAGACGTGATAATTAAAGGCCTGTTTCAGGTTTGTTTGATCAAGATGAAGAATAAGAGAGAAATGCCTTAAAATCATGGTCTAGGATGGAAGTCAAAGGCTGGTATTCATAGTCTGAGACTTTGTAAGTGCATAACAGACATGTGTAAACCGTGGTGCAACACGGACATGTAAATAATGTCAGTGAAATGCATTTGAGATAAATCCGGAAAACTGAAACAATTTTTATAACATGCCCACTTTTCGAAAAGAGTAAATGGTATAAAGTTTGTCCTTTTTTGAAATTGTGATTTACTTCTCAAATCATAAGTTGCATATGCCATGGTATACTGGGGCAAGAGTGGCTGAGCACAGTCAAGCTCAAAGAATTTTATAAAAGCTGTGGGCTGTGCAGCAGCTAAATTTTTTAATAAAAGAAAAGGGATTATAACTTTTTTTTTTAGCGGTACCCTTTTTTGGCTACCCTGATGGTTTCATTAAAGAATAGAAAGGGGGTGATAGGCCAGATTAAAAAAAGGGGAGACAAAAGAAAGAGGTGAGCACACAAGGGAAATACCAAGAGAGTTTGTGCTGAAGGAGATGGGAGAGGATGGCCACTATGTTTTTGTCTGGGGATAGACCCCCCCCCTATTTTTTCCCAATTTTTTTTATAAGACGGTAGTATGAAATAGGGAAGGCAGTGAAGGAGAAACAGTAAGGGAAGAAGGGCTGAGGAAGTGCCAATTGGAATCTCAGTCAACAGAGCTTCAAACACATCCACTGCCAGATTTTGTCACAGTGGAGGACCCTGAATTAGAGAGTTTAGGGTCTGTGCTGGCATGGTGGTTGGCAACAGTTGGAAGAGCATGTCTTACAGAGGCTGAAGAGATGCTTTGACTGACTGATTTCTCCCACTGACTACCTCTACCAGTACATCCTCAAACAAACTCCAAAGCCCTCTTTCTGTCAGGCTTGCCAGGCTGCCATATGCCAGAGTGGCTGCAGGACTGGCGCCTCCACTCAGACTTTGCAAGGATGTTCCAGGACAGACAGAAGTTGATCTGTCCCTTGGCTGGGAGGTATGTACCTAGCCTGTTCCAGAGGGATTTGAACTTTCATAAAAAAAGAAAAAAATAGGAGAAGCAAAACAAAAAAGGGGAAAGAAATGCATAAACAAAATAAGAAAAGACAGAAAAAATGGGTGGAGAGAGACAAAACACAAAAACACAACAAATCCATTTAATACTGTTTTAATGCAATTTAACAGCACAATATTGAACTACTGCAGTAAAAAACTTTAATGAAGTAAAACATGTGTATGGGAAGTGCTTATGCTTACAGGTGGGGGTAGTGATTTGGGATGTGATTCTGTACTTGGGAATAATGCAAGAGTAATGCTTATGCATACTTTGATGAATTGAAATGGCAAGGACTTTTATCTTTCTGAAGGATTGTATGTTTAAATTATGTATTTTAAATACAAAGTATATGGCACCCAAAAAACAAACCAAAAATAAATCCCTATTTATTGCAGTTAACTGGTTAACAATCAGATTATAAAACCTTTCTCCTGATCAGTTAAGTCTTCAGTTGCATTTCTTTCAACTGTGAAGCTATAAGAACACTGTGTACATATGTACTACATAAATCAATTTGAAAAGTATTGCTTTATCAATTTTCTATAGTAATTTATACTATGTACTGTTAAAAAACTCTTTTGGACTCTTCTTATACTTACCAGAAGACTCAGTCAGATGATGTATTTGTCTCTTCTGTTGCTGGTGATTGTACTGTATTTCATCCTCAGCTATCAGTGAAAGAAAGGATAATCTTGTTTATCTGTATTTGAATTTCTTCCACATATAAACATAAATGTGTTTTATCTCTGCAAACATTATTTTCTTTCTCATTTTAACTGTTATATGCATACAAGTATGATTTATTACAATACTTCACTAATATTCCATAGAATTCTGAAAGATAGTAGAGAAATATGAAATTAGTCTGAGTTTTGTTTTAAAAATGCATATAACACTCTCTGGTATAGCTGAAGTACAAATGCTGAAAAGTATCAATTCAAGGACATATGCAACTTTTTTTCTGCAGAACTGTCTGATTTATAGTAAATAATACTGAAGTAAAACAGCATGTTCTCAGAAAACTTCAATGTTGGGGATGAATCTCCCTAAATCTTACTTGATAACACTGAGACAATTAAAGGATCTTTCCATAAATTACTTCACAGACTTCAGAATCAATGAAGAAACTTTAACTAATTGTTCAAATTTATGGTAAAATCTTGGTCAGGATACCAAATTTATAACTTCTACAAGTGAACTGATAAAAGATCTGAAATACCAAAAATCAAATACTCATGTCAAAATATTGGAAAGAAAAAATACCATTGATAGAAGAAAATAAAATATTAAAAGCAATTAACTTAACAATAAAATCAATCTCTCTTCAAAAGTTAATATTTACCCAATTGATGATATTTAATAATGCCTACTTCACACGTCTTAGCTTGCATAAATTTAACTCAAAAAACTCACCTAAATGTCCATACTGTAAGGATCAAACGGCTGACCTCTTACACATGTTCTGGAGCTGTAAATGTATATATAAACTTTGAAACTCCTTAAAACTACAAAAGATGGGTTATCAACATTCTACACTTTCTTATGATTTTACATAACCCTCCTAATAACTTGGATAAAACCCAAATGATTATACTTATAAATATTTTCTTATTAATGAAACTTTATATAGCTACTAATTGGCTGAATCCATCTCAAACTTCATGGGAAAACTTCAAAAGTTTAGCGATGAAACATTTTAGCACACAAACTATTAATTAAGGATAATAAAAGGAATATAAATAATCCGAAAGTATAGGAACAAATCTTCAACATTATATTGGTTTAATGTACCGAATCCAGTTTAACCCCTGGACATACATACTTGATTTGAAAGTTAGTAATAACAATCCATTATAATATTAGATCTTTTGACTCTAGTTGTCAGATGTTCCTTTCTTCTCTTTATTGATTCTGTTTAACTGATGGAAGCATTCATGTAAATAGTGTACATATATTGTAGTATGGGTGTTAGAAGCTTTATTTGGGTATTATTTGTTTTTCTTTTTGGTTTAATATTGTATGAACAATTGGTAAAACAATAAAGATTTATTATTAAAAAAAAAAGAAAACTTCAATGCTGCTTAATCTCTTAGCAAAATAACCTCCCCTCCCCCAACATGCAATTTAACTAAGGTGTGGTGAGTGTCATTTCAGCCATGTTGTACATGCATCTAGAAATACTTATGAGCAAACATATTATCTGTTACAACTTTTTCCATGCAATGGTAAACAATCAGAAATCTGTAACTGCAATTTCTATTTTATAACTTTATTATATGCAGTCATGATTACTGATACTTGAACAGTAGTAAAATATATACATGGTTACCTATTGCAGATTAATACTCAACTGATATTTCTATTTATTACTGTAAATTGTTAACACAGTACTAGTATTCCTCTTGCTTCAAAAGATGGATGTCTGATTACAGATATGCTACTCATTTTTATGCATTAAATAACAGTGCAGGTAAATATTTTCAAGTACATATATCAGAGTCTAAAAGTACATATAGTTATGCAATTTTTTAACAACCTTATATCTGAAAAGACATTTTACTTACTATAGAACTTTGACCTTCCTGACATAACCTAGTCAACCTACCAGGCCAGGAGGTCAGCGTTATGTTTCTACAAATCATATCTGTGATGGCACTGCTGACCATAGTAGGTTATACCCGTCAGGGTTGATAGGTGGTCACCCAACTCCTACCAGATATCAATTTTTTCCCATATACTGTAACATATGCACACCTCGATGTTTTGCAGCTATGAATTATGCAAAAGGTAGAGCATTATTAATGTCTCTTTCTTAGACCAGCTAGGAGCGCTGCCCCATGCCTTAAGAGGTGCTGCTATCATTCAATGAGCTAAACGAAAATGAAGAAAGTATGGACAGGGATGTATTAAGCATGGTTAGACCCACTCCCTGTTGGGTGTGACATCACCTTGACCAAACCCTTTTTTGCTAACATGCTCATTAGAAACAGGTATTGACACTATAGGCAAGTTTGGTGCAAATAAAACTGCTTTGCCACATACTGATTTTTAAAAAAAACTTCTGTCCTTTCTAGATGTCATAAATTATTTTTAAATATCTGGATAATAGCTGCACCTATTAATGCTTATTGATACAAGTATTTGTTTTATTACTCTAACAGCAGTACGTATCATGCAGTGAAGTGGGAATTTTTTCTTTTTCTTTATTTTTTTATTAAGGTTGGGGAAAATGTCAACAGTAATGTGAAAAATTATTTTTATGACTTTATTATATATATAGATCAGTTGTTAGGGTATAACATACAATGTCGGATGGGAAGGGATTAACCATCAGATAGTTTTCATCCTATTTAGATTATTCCATTTTGAATTTTACAGCGATATTCTCATTTTGTATGTTTTTTGGCAATCCACATGCACCTCTGCAAACAGCTTCGCAGTGCTGTGGAGTTAGCAATCATCCACAGCACATCCATGTCTTTTTGAAATACGTTCATGTACTGTAGGATGCACATTCACAATCAACGAAATGTGGAAATACACCCATATACCTGAGGACACATGTGCATAATACTGAGTCATAGACATGCATATAAATTAGCCTTATTTCATAACAAATGTAATTTGGCCTGAATTTATGCCAACAGGTTGAGCATCACCATATTGATTTGCAAACTGCAGAGATAGCGGGCAAATGTCTTGGGATACTGCAGACATGTCAAAGTATGAAAAACTTCATAAAATTATTATTTAGTAACAGACACTTCAACTGTTACTGTAATATTGATTTAAAGTTCATCTTCAATACATTTTAATGTGTACTTTGCATGTATTAATACTAATGTATAACTGGTAATTTTGGTCAACTGGTTAAAGTCGCCTGACACTGCAATTTTAGTAAATGAACATTAGATCATTAAAGAAGTTAGTGTAGTGTAGCAATTGTGTATACAGGGGAAAATGCTTATTGTACCTGAGAAATTTAATTTTGCAAATGACAACAATATTGTTGTTGTGTCTTTCGGCTTTTCCCGGTTAGGGGTCGCCACAATGGAACTCCAGTCCGCTAATGATTAGCAGTAGATTTTTATGTGCCAAGTTGCCAGCTCTGACGCACAGCCTTCAACGAAGGTACACCCATTCACGCATGTCTCCATGCAGAAGATGCTCTAGCTGAGAATCGAACCGGACAGCGGCTTACTGTGAGGCGACAATGCTACCGCAGCACCACCACCGCAGTTCAAATGACAAGAATATATGTGTGATAAATATGCTATTCTGCTACTGACAGTGAGGGAAAAATATATGACAATGGCAGATAGTAGTGCAGATTCGTTTTGGTGTAACTACTGTCATTACTGAATAAACTCAACTGTAGTTGTGTAGTTTAGATAACATTTCCAGTGGGTTGTACTTTAACAGATATCATCCAAACAGTACTGTGACAAGTGTCAGTTTGTAGTCCCTTTTTTCTGTGTAGTACAGATGGAGAATAAGGGATCCATGCATAGACATGATAACTTTAGCCATGAGGAAAATCATGTACTTGTGGCAGCACTTAGGACATATGGGAGACTTCTTTTTCACAAAGGGGAGGGGGGGGGCCCAGACATGCCAAGAGGAGCAAAGCATGGATTCAAATAGTTTTTGAAATCAATGCATTTGGAGGCAAAAACAGATCACTGGCACAGTGTAAGAAAAGTACAAATTATATGGTAGTACATGGTAGGAGCAAAACCAGGAAAAATGCAATTTCCAACACCACAATTGGGGGGGGGGTCTGAATTTTATTAAGTTAACACCAGATGATAAATCCCTTCTGTCCATTCGTAGGGATGACTATGATACAGAAGATGGTGTAAATGGAATAGAAGTGGATAAGTAAGGGCACTGCCTCCAGAAAAAGAAGTTACAGCCTCCTTGTACTCTTCCCTCATCAGGCCAATAATGGAGTAAAACTCCCCCTTTTGGTATGTACCTTTCTAAGAACCCGGAGCAATTGGAGAAACCACAAAGGTTCCTCACAAGGAAAATTCAAGGTCTTCAACATCTGTCCTGTGGTTATCATCTGAAATCACTTTTATTCTGTTTCATACAGACTACTCAGAGGTTATCTCTGCCTTGCATACAAGGCAATTTCTGACACTGTGTTATTGGAAATGCTGCATATCTTGAAGTCAAATGGTACACGGGTTACTTGCTCAAAAAACCTTAACCTGATATGTGACATAAATTTGTCCCTCCAGCAGGTTTTATTAGTCTCCCAGAGGTTACCACACCTTTGGAACAGAGAACAGACTCCCACTTCATGTCAAACAGAGCACCTCATTGGCCCTCTTCAAATGCAATCTGGACGACTGTATGAATGACAGTAAATTCACCCCAGGGGTTCCACCTGTATCCCTCACGGACAGGGGCAATAGGTGCTGGTCGTGAAAATAAGGGTAAGAACTTGTCTAAGCTTGTAAGCGCCCTAGGGCCATTAGCCTACCAACTTCCTGTGATGCTATGGTGTGGACCCATGTCCCATCAAACCAAAGTCTGCAGCAGCATTTACATTCATCAGCAGCTGAAGGCTGGTTTAAAATGTATACCTTTCATATGCAAAACTGAATGGTGACAAAGACTCCTGTAATTAAACAGCATTATCATTAAACTTCATTATTATTAGGTGAGCCTTGTATGTCAGCAACTAATGAAAATAAAGGCAGAGTATATGTTAAGTGTCCCACTCACCCCCTTGTAAGCATACTATACTGTATGCTGTTGCATTGTTATTAATGTTTTGTAATGATTTATTTTCCAGAGTCAACATCAGAAACAAACAGTTCAGCTGTACCAATAAATGTGGTTGACGTCAGCAGCAGAATGGGTGTTGATGCTGCTGCTGCTGATAATAACATATTTATGAAGCAGCCGGAGGGAAGTGGCAGGCAGTCTCCACATTTAATAGCAGGTTCTCTCACCATGCAACATGTTAGCAACTCTAGTGACATTGCATCATAAAGTTAAACACAAGGTGACTTTCCACTCACTTTTACATCAGGGACAAACCTGAACATCTACACCAATTTTTCCACACACAGAACACTTTGAGAATGATGGCATATAGTCTGAGGCCACATTGTCCACAGCGACACCATTACAAAAAGGTGCCAGATGCAGGAATTGTTTTTTACAATCACCCCCGGAAACACACAAAGCATTGGCTGTCCAACAAGAAATGTGCCGAGACACTGTTAGGGCTCACGCACTGCAAAAGAGTCATCTAGAAATGGTCAAAGTCCAACAGGGTTATAAATGATGATTTCCATAACTACTTTGAATCGGATGAGAGTAGAATAAAGCCATGGTATCACTGATGCAAAGTATGGTGGCACAGTTGCAGCCTCCATTCACACACTAATTAGGACATAACAGACACAAGCTGGACTCAGTCTTATGAAAGGTTGGGGACGCGATACTGTTCAGACATGGAGGGAGATCACATGACATTACCACTAGTTCTCAAAACAGTAATGTCAGTACTCACAGTGAACAATCACAATACATTTCTTACAGGTGATGTCAATGATCATCTATACCTAGGAGAGCCTCACGTTCCACGTCATGGTCACGCAGCAGTGTCAGGTCAGTGACAGCAAGATCACCTTCCTCTAGTAGATTGCACCATCGGACTAACTTACCTTACAGCTTTTATGATCGTCCTTCCTTCAAATCGATTACATCATCACCAGGCCTATATGTGTATGACTCATTTGATCTGGAACTACCATGAATTACATTCATTGACAACTTTCTATTTAGTTGGAATGAGATTTTGTTGGGGGTGTGGGGTTGTACACATTCATTTATTCCCTTTACAGATAGTAGTTACACCATAATCTGAAACCAATTTACAGAATTCCCTGTTTAATAGGAATTGTACTGTGTAGAGGAGGGAAGTCTGTGTACATCTATTAATTAAATGAATGAATACTGGACAGAAAACAATGATACATGGATTACCGTTCTTTCTGGTGGCATTCACATAAGAAATCACAATAGTACTGAAAATACATTTTCAAGTCCAATACATCATAAGGCAATGACACCTGCCATGTAAACTTAACTGTTGCCACAACACCTTCCTAACTGCATAAATGATGACAGTTTCTGAAATCAGAATTTATTTTGAATGACACTAAAAAACTGTTATGCAGTACAACAGAATTTAGTAAACAGAAATGGGATAAATAACTGAATATTTCATTGTTGCCAGTATTGCTTTCTATTGCATAGTGAATAGATAATTAAAGCAAATATGACTCCAATACAGCAGGTACAACTGTTGATTTATTTACTGATTTGATGCCTTTCAGCATCACAGAACAGGAACAAGTGAGCAGTTAGGCCAACAGGCAATAATACAAAACTATTTTAAGATGAAAGAGAATGTAAGAGGAACAGTGAGAGCAGACCATACACTGCACAGCATAGCACACAAATATCACTGCATATATCAATTATACTCTGTATCTTTTTTACAACAAAAGGAAACACTAACCTGAAAGTGCTGGACTAGACTCCACCTCTTAACCTGTGCAGCTACATGCTGTGCTTGAGCCTGACAAATGGGGTCCCTTACTACTGCTGCCAACTGGTTATCATCAGTCAAAGTGGGTCTACTGGGAGCTGCAGTGACAGCAAGGGTCACTTCACCACCAGACCAGGGCATGATCATATTATGCAGAATGCAACAGGCAGGAAACATCATACACACAGTAGGTGAGTCATAACTGAAGGCATCTAAGCACTTGAAATGCCTCTCCAGGAGGCCCAACACCCTCTCAATGAAAATATGGGTCTGGAACAAGGATGTATTATATGTCTCCTTAACAGCTCCAGAAGGATTTCTCAGTAGAGTCATGAGCCATGGCTCCAGTGGATATCCGGCATCCCCTTTATAATAAAAAAAAAAAAAAAAAAAGAGAGAGACAGCTAGAAAGAGGAGGAGAGACAAAATAGGAAAATAAACATTAATGTACAGCAATGTTTGTCTTTTCCCGGTTAGGGGTCGCTACAGCGGAACTCCGGTCCGCTAATGATTGGCAGTAGATTTTTATGGTGCTGAGTTGCCAGCCCAACACCCAACCTTCAGCGAAGGCATGCCTATTCATGCATGTCTTTCGGAGGCCACTCGACCACGGGGAGGACATGCAGACTCCACACAGAAGGCACTCCAGCCGAGAATCGAACAGGAGAACCTGTTGCTGTGAGGCAACAACGCTACCACCATACCACCACGGCTTAATGTACAGCAATAAAGCTTAAAATGAATAACTAATTAAAAAAAAAGAAATTCAGCTTACCAACAAGATGACAGGTAGGCATTCTACCATGCAGGAAGAGATGGTACAGTGAGCTAGTGTGTCACTTATGGGAATTATGTGGGTTGCCAGTATGCTGGGCAGAGACATTGGTGATGTACCCCCATGCATCACACACTACCTGGCAACTGGTGGAATGGTAACCCTTCCTATTGTAGTACCACTCTCCCCTGTGGACCAGGAGGGAACTTAACTGCAACATGGGTACAATGTATTGTACTTATTACCTCAGGGAAATGTAACAGCCTATAAAAGACACACCTAGTCCTGGCTTGGTCCTGAGGTGACACTGGGAAGTAGATATACTGATTCACATGTGCCAAGAGTACATCCAGGAACTGCTTCAGTATCCTTCAGGCAGAAGCCTGTGAGATCCCAAACATGTCCCCAGTCTGTCTCTGGAAGGTCCCTGTAGCAAATGTAGTAAGGACTACACATACTTTGGTGCCCACAGGAATAGGAAGTTCGCGCAGTCCTCCACTGACCCTTTGGGGTGAAACATGCCCACTAAGACCCTTATAATGTCCCTCTCCACTATAAGCCTATCAAGAAAGTTATAATGAGTAATCCTTTGCTTATATTTTTGCCTTCTTGGTGGGTGAGGACCATTGGGCACAAGCAGTTTTGGCCTGGTCAAGACAAGCAACTCTGACCTACAAATAGCAAAACTTGCCATAAGAGACAGCATTTTCACCAGCTGCAGCTTTGATGGATTTTGTGATGCTTCCCTTTTTATAGTGCATCTGCAAATGAAAAATTGACTATGAATTGCAAATAGTGTACATCAGTCTTCATTAGCATACGAAGATTTACATCACTCCTCATTTTCATCTCATTATCTGCCCATTTACATAAGTACATTTGAGGTCACTGCACATTGGCATAAACAGTCTCTATGAATTGCAACTTGTCTGTGCTCATTCTTGCATGCCTCCAAAATCCTTAATGCATTTGGATAAATGACAAGAGACAAAGGTACAATACCAGAAATTCATCTCTGGTTTGGCACCTATGTCTCTAATGGACACAGGTAACCTGTAAATGGTTCATCTCCCAGGCCCATGCTTACACTTATCAAGGGTATCAGAACTTGTCAGAGATTTTGGATGCATAACTAGGCTTAAAAAGGCCCTTGTGGTCATTAGCCTAGTAAACACCTACGAACCTATAACTGACTATGGATATCGGCCATATTGTATGAGTTGCTGCAACATTCAGCACAACTACTGATGCATACAAAACAGTTTATGGGAGAAAAGGTGGAAGTCCTGAGACTTAAAGTTCAACATGATGCTGTATTATCAGGGCATCAGCATAGTTATGTACAGACAATTGTACTACATTTGGTGGCTTTCTGGGATAAAATGAGATGTACAATTTGCAAGTGTCGTGAATACCAGGAGAATTGAGACTGATATTTTTGCAGTATATGGAGGAGAAATTAAGTCTTGGACTGGTTTTGCCAGGAAGACTTGAAAGATTAAGAAAACACACTGTTTACAGATAACAATATTTGGAAAAAGCAACTGGAAAAAACACAATACTTATTTAGTCTGAGACATGATATGAGAAATAGTAGGTACTGTGGAAATTTTAACTGGTATATAGTAGAAGGACAATTTATTTACTTCTTTATTTTCATCATGGCTTTTCAAAATATATGCTTATACAAAACTTACAGCTTATGGATGTTATTAAAGAACGTTATCAAATGAAGTTGAAGTATAAACTTATGTATCCAGCTAATAAGAATGTGCTTTTTCCCCCAGTGGGTAAAATTTATGAACTTTCAATTAATTATGGAGTAACTGAGGTTCAGATTTGGGAACGAGCTTTGTGGCAGAGGTGCTGGATAGTATTACTTAACTAGCATACATCCCCCCCCCCCCAACAAAGCCTTTAACCACATCCAAACTAACATACTCTTCTAATAGGCACCCAAGGTACACAGAGAGAGAACTGGACTGGGTTGCATGACTAGGCTAGTAAAGGTCCTGGTGGTCATTTGCCTAGTGTATACCCATGAACCTGTGTCATTCAACTTCAGTTTGTTCATGGTCTTGATTTATTTTTTTTTCTGTGTGCTTTTTGTCAACATGGCTGCCAAACACCAAGCCTCCCTCCAATCAGACACTTTTCATTTATTCTCCTGCACTAGGGACTCCAACCACTGCCAAGTCAAGTGCTGTCAAGAGAGGAGCGCCATCATTCAGGCAGCAGTAAAGATGCTTTGTAGCCTCACTGGCAACCCAGCAATGGAGGTATTTGCAATCCACATCATCAAAGAGATGCACAATATGGTTCTAATGAGAATGCTTCATTCACCACACCCACATTGAAGACTACTACAAGATAGTGGCTTGGTGAGCCTAATACCTGCCCCAGCTCATACATTTCAATTGCTGCCCCTCCTTTTCTTCCTCCTGTGGATCATAGCAGTATGTGTCTGGCTTCACCCTACTTTCCCCAGTACAGGCTCATCTATCCTTCCTTGCCAGATCCAACAGGCACCTGAAATGCTAACTGAACTCAAGTTGCCTGGGATACAGTCAGTGTTATCTCTTTATGGCAACAAATTTGACTCATGGCCCCATTATTTTGATGAAGAATGAGGCTGTGTGTGAATTCACACATTGAGGATGAGCTGGGCACTCCTTATTTCATTTCTGATTTGGGCACTTGCAGATGAAAGACAAAATGCTATTACCCAAGTAAAACTTTGATATTTGTGATTTTTTTTTAAAACCTTTATAATAGCGAGGATTGTTCAGCGTTTTAAAACAGTATGTGCTTTAAACAAACATGGTTTGATTTACTTTTTTTTATTTATAATAAATTACTAGGCAGTTGTAAATGCTATTAACTAGAGGTGTCAATCTTTACTGTACTCCATAGCAACAAATGTAATTAAAATGCTGCATCTGAATGGAAGGAAGTTTGACGATTTTGGAAATTGCTGATATTAGTGTGTTTCAAGACAGGGGGTATATGTGAACACTTTTTACGGAGTCTTAGGCCTTATTCAGTCCCCTAATCTGTCCTAAGGCTGGCTTGACCCTGGCTGAGTGATGGGTATCTTACTGAATTAATAGTGTGAAACATGTATTTGTTGGGGTGGACATTTAAGATGATTATAAAGTGGAAGGGGTATGTGGAATGATCCAATTCTCAGTGAAGTGTGGTGAAGATGAGGTATGGTACTGAGAAACTGGTTACAATCCACCATGTTGAATAAGTTTCAGTAGTGTAATGCTTTTGCTGCGCAGTTGCTGGGGTGAGAATTCTGAAGTATTGTAAGTTTCTGCTATTGCCCCCTTGATTTAGTGGAGTTTTTTTTGTTTTTGCAACATTGTAGTAGCTTTAAAAATATAATGTTGCAAATCAACTTGATTGGAACGGGACTGAATAATTTATTAATCTTATAATTTAATTAATATTTATTATTTATAGGGTGACTCAGTGGTGCAGCAGTTAATGTTGTTGCCTCACAGCAAAAGGTTCTCCAGTTTGATTCTCGGCTGGGGTGCCTTCTGTGCGGAGTTTGCATGGGTTTCCTACCACATTCCAAAGGCATGCATCTGGAGAATTTCTTCCCAGGCCTCTGCTGAAAATGGATTCTGCCTCAGTTGGGCATTCCCAGTAAACAAATGTTAAATTTGAAACAGTATAAGATCTATTGACTGGTCAATACACAGGATGTTTATCTGAAAATTGTGAGAATAAATTTAGGTGATAATGACTTGCTTTCTTGCAGCAATGATTGAAAAGTATGTTCTAAACTGACATATTCCTCCAGTTTTTGTAAACACACCTCTTTGGTACCAAGGGTGGGGATTCCTTAGCAACCATAACAACATATAGTTATTAATCAGAGACCTATATATTTGCCCAGGTGTTAACAGAATACTGAATTCATAACAAGGTTTACAAAATGAAAAAGACTGATCAAGAGTACATAAAGAGCAACGGTTAGGAGGTAAGCTTAAGGCTGATGACACACACAACATTGTAGCTATGTATTATTGTGCTTTTTTTTTTTTTTTTTTAAGGGCAAGTTAAAATGTTCTAAGGTATCCCTTTAAATCAGGTAATCCTAAACCATCTTGTTCTGTGGGACTTATCTCACTTAACTCTTGCCTTCTTCCCCTCCCTAAAGATTACTTCAACTCTTTATTATTGTCCACAACTTAAGTTCATTTAACTATTAGCTTTCTTCTCGTTCCACACCTTTTTGCAGTACTGGAATTTGATCTGAATCTGAGTTACTACTAAGTCTTTTGGTCTGCTCCCAGGCTTATCTCTGTTACTCAGTCATCTTCTTTTTAAACAATGGAAATGGTTTTAGGAGCCCAGGAGATCCTTCTTACTTTTGTAGGATCAAGTAACAGAGTCCTCTTTACCTTGCTAACTGGAATTCAAGTTTTGTCCTCCAGATCTGCTTCCATTTACATTTTTGACCCAGATGGCAAAAAGTATTAAGACAGCTGGGTATAGAAGTTTGAATCTCACCCCAGAATCAGAACTCCTCACAATGAATGGAATAAACTTTTTCTGTTTTCATCTAGTGTAAAGTTTGTAGTCTTTTTTTTTTTTCCACAAATACCCCAGCATTGCCAGTGCTCGTTTTGCCATATGTCTGCTAGAAGCACGCTATCCTGCTAGTATGACAACATTTTAACCAATATAGGTCTCTCACCTTCTTTTTGGAGGTTAAATCAGGAGGCATACATGTAATGCACCCTTTGATTAACAGATCCTCCTGTAGAACTCTAGTCCAGTTACTTATTCATAAATTTAAGGCAGTGCACTCTGTTCAACTTCTCTGGTACTGCAGAAATCTTCACATTTTCTTTTCATGTTCTATCCTCTGTGTCTACCATTTCCTAAAGCTTTTCTATCATTCTTTCATTTATTTCCATTTCTGGCCTCTTCATAATTAGCAGTTCATCAATTTGGCTATGCAATTCTTCTTTTCCAGAATTTTTTTTTGTTCTTGTATGGCCTTGTAATGGGACTAGAAAAACACATTATACTGAATGTAAGTTATTTTATATTCTGTAATTTTGAGTGCTTAGAATTGCATTTCAGACACTCTAACTGCAGTCTGAGACAGTAAAGCAGCTGTCATATGTTTCCTCTCTGTCTTTTTTAAACAAGAAGCATATTTATTAAATTATCACTTATGACATAAGCAATCATACATCTATGTAAATTAAAACAAACCATATTGACAAAATCCCAGTTTTAAGCATTTTACATCACAAACCATACTGATGTAATTCTAGTTGTAAGCATTACACATCACTTATCTACCCAATCATTGTCAGTCAAATATTACATAGCTCATTCAAGTTCTACCTTTTTTAAACCTCATTCCTCTCCTGTATGTATTGTTCCCACAATTTCTATTTTTTTTCCTATGTAATTTGCTCCTACCCTTTTCTAAAGATCCCAGTTCCAGGTATTTTATCTGTTACTATATTCACTACTTCTAGTAATGTTGGTTTAGATTTTGATTTCCATTTTCTAGTAATTGCTTTTTTGGCAGACACCATAATTAGACTCGCAAGTCCTTACACTGTCTAAGCAATTCTGATTCTGTATCATAGCTCAGAAAAATCATTTCCCTAGTGACATCAATTTGCTCACCCAGCATCTCTGACAGAGTAATCTGCAGGGAATCTTTAAAGTCCGACAACTAATTATACTCCCAGAAAATATGTTCCCAGTTACCTCTTTCTTCCCCATCACACCTCCAACATTTGCTGTCTACCTGAGGAAAAAAATTCTCCGGAGTCTACTTGGGGTATAAAAATACCTTTGCAAACATTTCCAAGCAAAAATCCTAAATCTTCTTGACTTTGTTGCATGTTTGGGAGACATACATATAACCCCCCATTGTTTCTTTGTGAATTGCTTATCCAGTCTCTCTTCCCAATCCTTTCTAACCTCCTCTGATTGATTCTTATAGTTGACATGCAATATTTTATATGCTCTACTAAGTATTCCATTTTAATGGCAGCGTTTCTTCTAGATTCTACTAAACATTCTACCAGTGCTGGTCTTTCATTTAGGATCCCCTATTTCTTTAATTTTTCCCTATACTCTGATATCAGTCCTTGATAGGGAAGGCAATCTCTAATCTGCAGTCCAAATAAATTTGTGGTGTCTTCCCATTCTACTACCTTTCCCTCTCTAGTTATTTGCTCACAATATCTTGGTTCCTTTGCCAATTTTCTCCAGTAAATTGCGGCCCCCTCTTGCCTATTGTGCGCATCTCTAATTGCAGTCATCCCTATTAGCAGAAACTCCTTTCTCCATTCCTGTATTGGCTTAGTTCTTAGAATACTTTTTGCTACTTTATGAATATAATATTCTGCATGATTATTATTATTCTACTTAAAGGTCTGCATCCAAAATCCCAGACTCTCCTTGTTTCTTGAACCCCTCCCCCATTTCATCATTATCTCTTTCCACTTTGAAGTATAGTTTTCTGCTTGTTCTATGTATAGGAGCCTTAACTATGTTGCTATGAAATGCCTCTCCAAATTGGGTAATCCCAATCCACCTTGTTCTATTGGAATGATTAGCTTATCCCACTTGACTCTTGCCATCTTCCCTTCCCAGATAAAATCCTTTAACTCTTTATTAATTGCTAACCACAACTTCTCCACTGACTAATAAAAATATGCCTGACCTGTGTATAAGAATAATGAGACTAAAAACATTTTAACTCATTGTATCTTACTATCCATACACATAAAACAGAGCTTCCATTTTCTCAGTTTTTTTTATTATCTTTTTAGTCTCCTCCCACATATCCTTAGCTGCCATGATGGAATAATTTTAATCCATACTTCTAAATACTTCATTTTATCATGTCCCCATAAATATGGATATTGCTGAGCTAATTCGTGTGTGAGTACATAATTTACTGCATAATTTGTTTTAGCTTCATTCATTTTGTATCTCAAAAAGATTTGAGATGGTCTCAAAATGTTCCACAACACTGTAATGTCCTTTTCTGGTTTTGTCAGGTATAAAATAATATCATCTGCAAATAGAGCCAGCTTTTCTTGACTACCACACCAATTATATCCTTGAATTTATGAATCCTTTATTTTCTTTGCCAACAGTTCTAAATATAATGCAAATAACAAAGGGAAAAGAGGATATCCCTGTCTGCTTCCTCTGTTCAAACAGAAATGATCAGAGAAGACCCCACCCACTTTAATCTTCACCTCAGATCCCTCATATATCCTCCTAATCAACCTTATAATTTTATCAGGGGATGCAAATGCTTCCATTGCCCTGCTCATAAAGTCCTAGCTTACTCTGTCAAATGCTTTCTCTGCGTCAAGACCCACAAACAACAGTGGTATTTTCTTATATTCTGCTTCCCTCTGGATCATCAGTGTTCTGTTAATGTTGTCAAATGTTTGTCTCCCCTCCACAAAACCACACTGATCCATATATTTCAATTTTGGCATCACTATTGCCATTCTTTTAGCTATTATAGACAAACACTTAATATTCATGGTTTAATTTTGAAATGGGTATGTACGAAGCTGCAAGTGATGGATCTTTACCCTCTTTAGGTATTACAGCTACCACCACTTTATTCCAGGATGTTGGTACTTCTCCACCTCTTAACATACTGTTAAACAAAACCTTCCAGATCTTTATTAGTTTTTCCCTCCTAGCTTCCAAACTTCCACAGGAATACCATCTATTTCTGGGGAACTTTCCTGTAGAGTGGTTATACATCATTTTTATCTCATCTTCTCCTATCTTGTTAATAACTGAGCCTCCTCAGTTGCATATAAAGACCCTAAATTAAATGCACATGTTCTTGTGAAATGTAAATTCTGTCTAGCCTTGCCCAGTTTTTGTATCTCGGGAAATAATAACTAAATTCACTCCGAACTCTTACAATTTAATTCACATCTTCCATACCCTCTCAAAGGCAAAAAAATACAGCCTCCATGGAACCCGATAACATCTCTGGCTGCATCCTACATGAAATCAGGCATGAACTTGCAGTGAGTACCGGCTTTGTTCCAGCTGAGTGGAGGACAGCAACTGTCCTCCCTTTACACAAAGGTGGAGCGTCCATCGATCTGGGAAAATATAGACCCATCAGCCTAACTAGCCTGATCTCCAAGGCCATGCAATGGATTATCAGGACCTCATTAACAAAAACATTGGCAATCTCCAAACACTCAACCCCACACAGTTTGGCTTTGTCAAAGGAAGGTCGTGTCTGTTAAATCTGTTCGACGTCTTTGAGACCATCACCAAAGCCATGGATGAGGGGAAGACAGTGCACACCACCTACCTTGACCTGGCCAAAGCCTTTGACACTATTCCCCACTAAGGCATAGTAGATAAACTTTCTCAACTAGGCATCAATCCTTATGTTACCAGATGGGTAGCAAACTGGCTCACTAATAGAGCCCACCTAATCAAAATGGGGAAGCCATCTCAAGCAGTGGACCTGTAATGAGTAGCGTACCCCAGGGATCGATCTTGGGGCTTCTGTTATTTGTGGTATACTTCTCTGAAGTGCAGGCCAAAACCAGTGGACTATGGTTGACCAAGTTTGCAGATGACTGCATGCTGGGCACAGTCAGTTCCCCAACTGATGTGGACATACTCCAAGAGGGTCTCACCCAAACAAATGACTGGTGTCAGAAACATGGCCTCAAGCTGAATAACAAAAAATGTATCATCATCCCCTTTGGGGGGAGTGATGCCCTCACATATCACATTAATAACAACATCCTAAGCATGCAATCAATCGTGAGGGATTTGGGCACCCAGATTGATAGCAACCTGACTTTTGACTACCATGTTGCTTCCATTGTACGGAAAGATTTCTACATGGCCCACCTCATAAGTAAGGGTATCTCTCCAGGGACAAACAGGTCATAACATCCCTGTATTCTTCCCCTAGAAGGCCAATTATTGAGTACAATGCCCCCTTCAGCATGTACCTTGCAAAGCACATGCAGCAGATGGAAAGATCATAGCGGTTCCTCACCAGGAAAATCCAAGGCCTCAAACATCTACCCTATACAAATAGGCTAAAAGCCCTATCTCTCTACTCAGTTTCATCCAGGACTCCTCAGGGGTGACCTCTGTTTGGCATATAAAGCAATCTCAGACCCCGCCTTGATGGGACTGCTGCATATCCACAAGTCAAGCTCCACACGAGCAACCCATACGCGCAACCTCAACATGGTCTGTGATATAAATAGGACTTGGTGGGACATATTTGTGTCCCAGAGACTCCCCCATCTGTGGAACAGACTCCCTGTCCATGTCAGAGTACATCATTATCCCTTTTTAAGTACAACCTGGATAACTGGATGGAAAACAGGAAATACACCCCTGGGATTCTACCTGTGTCCCTGCTGGACAGTGGCTTTGGATGCTGACTTGTCTACACATGGGCTAAACTCTTGGCTAGGCTTATAAGGACCTCAAGGCCAATAGCCTAGTAACCTCCTATGATACCCTTGGCATATTTAATTCTTCCATAAACATTTCCATTTGTTTCTTTTTTTGATTTCCATATTCCTCTGATTTACACAGAATTTACAAAATATTTCTAATACCTTTACAGGATCTTGTTACATTCCTTGTTATAGGTTCCTAAGCTTGGTGACTGAACTTTCTGCATTCTGTTGCCCGAGTCGTCGTGCTAAAAGTTTTTGTGCGCTAGAGTTATCAAAAAGAGTTGCTTAATAGAAAGCTTTCTAAACTCATGCATATTATTGAGGTAATCATTTACTTTCTATTTAGTATTCTGCAGTTGCTCCTTTTCTTGTTCTGTCAGATTCCACCTAGTCTGCAATACTGTAACATGTCAGTACCTCTAAATAATTATTATTTCTTACCCATATTTCTTTTATTTCCACCCTATTTTTAAAATCCTTTTTAATTTCATCCCACTCACTAGTTTTTTCAGAAAAAAAAAAAACAAAACAATCCTATCTTTTCTAATAGCTCCTGAATAATTTCTACTACCCATTCCTTAAATTCCGCTCTTTGCAACAGATAGGTGAGAAAGTGACAATGTCTCATTTTTATTTGATTACAATGCATTTTTATT
The DNA here is from genome assembly GCF_019279795.1 of Protopterus annectens. Lineage (NCBI taxonomy): Eukaryota > Metazoa > Chordata > Ceratodontiformes > Protopteridae > Protopterus > Protopterus annectens. Next base: position 403,860,740 of record NC_056741.1, read on the forward strand.
TTAGTTATTATTGGCACATGATCTGAAATAGTTATTAGGTGCATATAAAGACCCTCAATTAAATGCACATGTTCCTGTGAAATGTAAATTCTGTCTAGCCTTGCCCAGTTTTTGTATCTCGGGAAATAATACGTAAATTCACTCCAAACTCCCACTATTTAATTCACATCTTCCATTCCAAACATTTACATAAATTTCTTCAAAAGTCTACTCTCCTTTGTTATACTTTCCTTTCTGGGCCCCAGACACATTTTTACTGCTGCAAATCACATTCCAGTCCCCACCTATAAGTAATATTACTTGCTGAAAGTGGATTATTTCTCCCAGACTTTTCTTGAGCTCTATTATAGCAGTTTAAAATGGAATATAAATGCAATCCAGTGTAATCCCTTGTGAGTAGACCCTTAGTACAACAAATCCACCGTTATCTTTTTTATCATCTTCTATCACTGTTGGAGCTCCTCTTGCAATTAATATAAGTACACCCTTTTTTCTTTCTCCCAGGTATTAGTCTGAATAACCACCCTGAAAACCTTTCTTTATCAAATTCATGTGTTCAGTTCTTTCCAATTGGGTCTCCTGTAGCATAGCTATTTGCACTCTACATTTTTAATATAGTTCACTACTACTCTTTTTTGTATTTATCTGTAAGACCACTGACATTTAAAGACATTACGGAAAACATTGTATTTAACAATTATTCTTACATTTTATGTACAACAGCTTTTTTGTTACATATCTAGTTCCAGCTTTTGTGTTACAAGTATACACTGTTTGGCAGGTTAAACTTTTATACATTTCTTTCTTGTCATATCCATTTGACCCTATATCACATCTTACAAAACTTTTTGTTTTATTGAAATCCCTCAAAAAACACACTCCAGTACTCATCTAAAACCAATTAACTTAATACTAACACACAAAACTATGTATATCTTCAAATATTGAAGTTTTACCCTCCTAACAGGAACAAATGTCCCAAACTGACAGCCATATTCATAGACTTTAGTTAACCTAAAAGAAAGGTTGCTCCATGCTAAGACTGATGGTGCAGCCTATGCTTCTATTAAGTGCTGTTTTTTTTTTCTTATCTGTATAGCTCCCCCTGGGAAAACACCTGAATACTTTCAAAGAACATCATCTCCTAGCCTGTTTCTCTTTTTTTCTAGCCAACTTTCTTTATCAGATTGTCTCCATGGAGACATGAAGAACAGATACAGAATTGCTAATAAGCATAAATTTATTTGCTAAAAATAACACTTATAATATTTAATATTCTTTTTCATATACTTGCTTTCTCTTGAAACATATTACTAAATCAAGCCAAGGGGCCCCAATCCAGTCACCCCCCCCCATGCAAGAATGAGAAAAAGCACATTCATTTTCTTTTAACCAGACTTTTTTTTTTACATTGCAGTGCCTACATTTCTTAAAACTGAACAAGGAGAAAGAGAGAAGGGAGAAAGAAAAAAAAACAGGAGCACTTGTTTACAATAGTACCCCCCATTACACTTGGAAATTACTGAGAAAACTTTACTTTATAGCATGCAAAGAAAATCATGCAATATAAACATAGTACTATTAAGAAAGAATTTTGTTTTACTTACAGTTAACTTTCTCCCTACTCTTCCTCTCCCCCAAGTATTTTTTCAAACGTTAATGACAAAGTAAGGCAAATGCTTTAAAGTCCCACACAAGTCCAGCAAAGTCCAAAAAAGTCCAATACTTCCAGATTTTCTTGTTCTGTCATATTTCATAAATAAAATTATTGCTTTGTAGCTTTACATTTGTCAATTTCCAAGTTACTGGTTTTATTCCTGTTCATTTCCATCTCCCAAGTCTGGCCTCTACTTCATTTCCAATGTACTCTCGATTATTCTAGTCAACTCTCATGCTCCCTTTTTCTCTCCAGCATTTTCCATTGAAACATTGGAAAAGGTTTCACTGCCACAGTCTCTATGTGGTCTTTTTTACCAGAAGAACAGGAAGCAGAATTTCCTTCTGTTTCACAGCTTTCTTTTTGTTTGACAAACTTTTTTCCCTCCTTAGCATGAACTTCATCAAAAAATTATTTTATTCCTCCAGGGAGGAATATTTCTAAAACAGCTGGGTACAGCAGTTTCAATCTCACACCTGCTTCTCAACATTCTCTGAATACTGGAATAAATGTGCTCCTCTTCTGCCTGGGGTACGAGTAATCATTCTCCAGAAACACACTGCTGTCTCCCACTTTTAGTACTTTGTCCTTCTACCACAGTTTTGTCAGAATCACTGGTAGGTTTGCATCTCTACTATTAAAGTTCTATAGGTTGTTTTCTCATATCCAGGTTTGGAGCATACACAAAGTGATCTTTCATCTAACAACCCTGCTGTGGAATAACAGTCCAATTGTTTATTCGTGCTTTCATAAAATTAATACAGTCTGCTCCTTCCAGCTTCTCTGGTACAGCTGAAAATCTCAAGTTTTCCCTATAGGCTCGGTCCTCTAATTCTATTATTTTTTGAAACATCTCTTATTAAGCAGTCTCATATTCAGACAGCCTTTTCTTCATTTTGATCTCTGATTTTTGCAGTTTTATCACCTCATCTGAATATCTGTTTAAAGCTTCCTCCCTTTTTTCCAGCCTTTTGTTGATTGAGTTGATATACTTCATCAGTGTTTCATTTATTTTAACCAGGTCTGTGTGCAGTTGTCTTTTACTTTACTCCAGGTTATTGGAAATCATGTCTGGAGCTTGCACTGCTTTTTGCTGAATGGCTGCAAAACTTTTCCCAGTGAGTGTATTTTTCCTCACCTTTTGTAGCTGATTTTCTTTTAGTTCCTCTGTATTTCTTTTTTCCTGGCATCCAGGTAGTACAGTTACTAGCCAGTTAGGGAAATTTACCCAGAAACACAAAAGTCTAATGGCCTTCTCTGCTGAGTTTGTTTTCACACTGGGAGAACTAGAATTAAACTGTTATTCAATGTGCTGCCATGTCGGAAATCTCATTTCCTCTTTGTCTTAAGCAAATTCTATAGCTGCATTACTAAAGTAAATTAAGGGAGCAAATAACTGTATGGACTTCTAGATAATACTTTGAAAACAACATAAATATGTCACAGGGGCCTATGCTACAACTTATCCTAATAAAGTTTTATCATGTACAAAAACCCACAAAGGATGAGTGGAAGATGGTAAACGGAGTTTAATGAGTGTAAGATGGTAAACAGAGGTTAAGATGTGATCAGATGCAATTTTTCTTATTTAGTAAATGAACAATGATATGCTCACTTACATGTACCTTTCACATGAACAGCATGAGTAGTTGTAAGATTCTGATTTGTTAAAACTGTACCATATCATATCATATGTGCCTCATAGTACACCTAATGTCTTTTAAGGTATAAAAGATGATGTCTTGTAGAATTCTATGGGATCATGTTAGAAAATTCTTGATCCTCCTCATGAGCTGTGATTGGGAATAAATATTATACTTGTATCACCAGATATTCTGTCTGTGTTTGCATTATTTCTCAGCTTAACAGATGGTATCCATTCCTCAGATTTGAACAAGATGTCTCAGCAGTGGCTGGTTGTACTAACTGTAGAAAGTTTCCTAACAAAAAAGGGTCCCCAAACAAGTAAAAGTTTTAACTTACATCCCAGGTTTCTTTTGCACTTTGACTCTCAGGCTGCTGTTCGTATCTGGCTGTACAAATGCTTTAGGTAAATGGGTATTAGAATTTAAGGTTTAAGGATTTTGCCATATCTTACCTGCAACAAAATAAGGAATGAAAAGGAAGAATACATCTGCATGCAGTCAAGGGTTTAAGCATGTGAACAGAGTGTTAGTACTGTGTATATTAAGGCAAATTCATAGCAGGGTAGTCCCTGCTATAAGGCATGAAGAACTTTGACTTACCTGTGTGCTTGTGAGAATGAGATTGGGGAATAATGGAAGGCAATGGAAGTAAGATTCTTACCCTTTCTTAAGGGTACTCCAGCATGATATACATATATATGAAATCATTATGGGATGTTAAGTTGTGGGTGTTTAGCTAAGTGATATGCCCAAACTGGAACTTTTGATCACACTTAAATAATTTAGGAGGAATTTTAGATAAAAAGGGAACCAAAATAAAAACAGATCAGTGATATGCTTTTAATGATTGGTATAGTGAAGCTTTTTTTAATGGAAAAATGAATTGCATTACATGGATTAAACAATACAAACCAGAAACTGTTGCAACAAGTGAAAGATACTAGCTTTTCTCCCAATAGTAGCAGTCTCAAGAAAGAGGTAGTACAGAAAAGGGACAGGAAAACAAAGTAGGTAATCGACAGGGAACTGATATGATACAACACTCTCATAATACTCATTTCACACACTAAAGGAAAACAGGAGAAAAATGAAATTAATGAGGGAACTGGCAATAAAATGAGTGATGAATTAAAGAAATTATAATGCAAGTACCCCTTTACACAAAACCCAACAGGTAGGAGGAGGAGGAATCAGTTTGTCCATCGTCCTAAGAGCCTAACAGACTTATACCACATTGTTAAAGGAAAACTCCACCCTCTCTTACAGTTTGACTCAATCCTGAGGTTTATTTCCTCCTTAGAATATGGTTCCAGTATTGTGTAGGTACCAGAAACATGCTTATACTTCTTAAATCTTTTATTTCCTTGCATTGGAATGAAAGGAAGGGAAAGCTCACCTACTTTTTTTTAAGTTTTGAGAAATTGGTCTCCACCTGCATGACATATCATAGACACAGTTAAATCTGTAGTTTATTCTGTCAAGTAGTGCTGTCAATCTTAAATTGTCTATTAATCCTGCTAATGTCAGGAACACAGCAGTTGATACAAGACAAAAGCTGTGGAACAATTTTCCACTGTTTTTATTGCAGAGAGGAGGATAACTTAACATTACCCTTTCATAGCAAAACAAAGCAATTAGATCAATCAGGGGTTTAAAGGCAGTTGACACCTCCTCTGACAAATTTACATAAGCAGCAGTACAGTATTGAAATAAGCTTTAAATGTTGGTTAGTTATAATAGTTTATATGTTAAGATAACTTAAATGTAGTATCAAAGATTTCTGTGACATTTAGAGAAAAGTCAGAAAATATTTTTTCTTGTAAAGTATCAATGCATTTACCATTTTCAAGACCCCACCCACACACAGGACAGAACTGCAGAGAGAGACACAAGTGACAGTCCTATCAACTAGGTGCACTGATACCGTCCATAAAAAGGCCTTTTATGCTTTTTTGTGACATCATACCAGAGGGGGACGCATATCTGGTACATGCAGATACATGCAAAGAGATTCCCACTGACTGAGTCAGTCCTTACTCTGTTAGAGTGCATGAGCATTTTGTAAATCACAAAGCAAATGTGACCACTGATCCAACCATCCACAACCCCTTTTTCCTATTTTTGCACATGGGGTCAGGGTGTCACTTCAACAGTGACAATCATCTAGAGCCAAGGTTTACACCACTAGGTGTCTAGCCTTGCTGTGGTAGTTCTTCCACACCACACATTTGCGCACACACTCACATCTGTGGCCAGTTTAGAGTGCGTCCAGTCCACCTATTGCATGTCTTTGGAATGTGGGAGAGAATTGAAGCATCTGGAGGAAACCCATGCAAACACAATGAGGACATGCAGACTCTACAAAAAAGGCACCCCAGCCAAGAATCAAACCCATAATATACATCTGAATTTACTTTAAAGTACAATTACTGTGTGCTCTTGCTTTAAAAACATTAGCGCGCATGCACACACAGTCAAACATGCATTTAAACGCATTACTGCATCCCACATATAGTATTCCATATGCTGCATACATTTTTATACACGCACTTGCACAAAATTTCCATTTTGATTTGTTTTTCATTAAAGAACATGCAGTACACACAAAAGCATATAAGCATATAATCTAGTTCTCCGTTATAGACACACACACTCATGTTTTTGTACACGTACTTTTTACTTTATATATTATATATGTGTATGCATGTGTGTGTGCAGTATGGGTGCATACAATCCATTATTTATAATAAACGTAACATAGTATAGTTAAGCACCATTAATGCATACATTCTACACAGCACAATTAACAAAAAACTGAGGGTTATGCTGCTCAATACCAGGAGTTTAAATCTCAAAATGCACATGCTCAAAGCACTCCTCAGTATGGAGAATGTCGACATCTGTGCAGTAACTGAAACCTGGTTCAAGGCTCCAGAGAGCACCCCAGCACTACCAGGCTACAACTCATACCACACGTTTCGGCCACAGAACATGGACCGAAAAACAAAAGGAGGGGGTGTATCCATATTCATCAAGGATACCTACACCTCCAGGTTAGTGGCGCAGCATGATACCTCTGAGATCATTCATGTGCAACTAACATCGGGCAAATCTGCAATGCAAATTGTGGCCTGCTACAGATCACCCTCCATGACCCAGGACCACCAACTCCACCTTTCTGGAGACACTGGAAAACATGAAGGTCCTACCAAACACCCTGATATTGGGCGATTTCAATTACCCTACCATTCATTGGAAAAACTACTTGAGTACAGATTCCAAGGCCCAGTGCTTCCTGGAATTCATCAACTCAAACACCATGGATCAGCTGGTAAACTCCCCTACCAGAGGTGAAAACATATTGGACATGGTCATCACCAACATGGGCGACAGGTGTTCCACACCGGAGGGCAACCCGTCACTGGTTAGATCAGACCATAAACTAATCATTCTGGATGTCCACTCCCCACCACCACCCTCAACTAAGGAAACCACAGTAAAAAACTTTTCTAAAGCAAACTTCACCTTACTTAAGACAGAGGTGGTAAGTTTCACAGCCCCCATGCTAAAGGATAATGCTGCCAAAGATGCAGAAACCTTTACAAATGCACACTATGAGCACCTACAAGGATGCATGGATCATACCATCCCTAGCAAAACCAAGACTCACTCCTCTAAGAGAAGGCAACCAGTTTGGTGGATCCCTGCAATAAACAGGCTATACAATAGGAGGAGAAAACTAGTTCAGAAAAAAAGCAAATCCCAAAAAGGAAAGACATCCCTGATCAGTATCAGTAAGAAACTGAGGTCCCTCATGAAATCATCCAAGGCTAACTTCAAAAGAAAAATAGCCAAGGATTCAAAAGATAACCACAAATCCTTCTTTAGCTATGTTAAGAATCTAAGTGGCAACTCGCAGATATGCACTGAACTAGTGCAAAATAGCACAAAATATACTGAACCTACTGATATTGCCAACATCCTGGCAGATAGATTCAGTGCAAACGTCACCCCCTCTCACCTCCAAAAGGGCCCACAACAATACCGGAAAAGTGTAGTGTCCCAAAAATCAGATGCACAGGTGAAAACAGCCCTTTCAAAAGCCAAGAACACAGCGTCAATGGGACAAGATGGTGTCCCAGGCTGCGTCTTGCACGAACTACAGAATGAACTAACCCCCCACCTAAACACACTGTTCAACCTCAGCCTCTCCACAGGCTACATGCCCATAGAATGGCACACAGCAACGGATATTCCTCTCCACAAAGGAGGGGCCACAACTGACCCTGGTAACTATTGCCCCATAAGCCTGACTAGCCTGGTCTGCAAGGCTATGGAGCGCATTGGGAACCTCCAAACACTTGACCCGACCCAATTCGGCTTTGTTAAGGGCAGATCATGCCTACTAAACCTGGTTGACTTCTTTGAGACAGTCACCAAGGCCACAGACGAGGGAAAGGTGGTTCACACAGCCTACCCTGACCTCACGCCAAGGCTTGACACCATTCCCCACTCGGGTATTACAGAAAAACTCACCAGCCTGAATATAAACCCCTATGTCACGAGATGGGTTGCCAACTGGCTTACAGACAGAACTCACACAGTAAGAATAGCGGGCTCCAGGTCCGACTCTAAACCAGTCACAAGTGGTGTCCCGCAAGGCTCGATCCTGGGACCCCTACTGTCCGGCATATACTTCTCAGAAGTACAGGCAAACACAGGAGGACTATGGCTAACCAAGTTTGCCGATGACTGCAAACTGGGAGCCATAACTGACTCTCCGGTTGACACGGACATCCTCCAAAAGGGCCTTACTGAGACGGACACCTGGTGTCAAAGTCATGGCCACAAGCTAAATGCCAAAACATGCATAGTCATCCCGTTTGGGAAAAACAAAACATCCACGAATTACCACATAGATGGCAGCCCCCTTAATACAGAAGAGGTAATAAGAGATCTGGGGACCCAGGTAGATAGTAATCTCTCCTTTGACCATCATATTGCCAAAGTAGTTAGGAAATCCTTCTATGTGGCCCATCTAATTACTAAAGGGTTCACATCTAGAAATAAAAAGGTTATAGTGCCCTTCTACTCGTCACTCATTAGACCCATTTGGGATGTACCTCAAGACACATCCAACAGCTGGAAAGACCACAAAAATACCTCACCAAGAGGATTACTGGTCTCAAATATATGTCTTATGCAGCCTGACTGAAAAAACTCCGGCTGTACTCAGTGGCATATCGCTTACTCAGAGGTGATCTCTGCCTGACTTACAAAGCCATGTCCAACTCAGAATTGATGGACATGCTCCACCTAAAGAAATCCAAGTCGCTGCTTGCCACACACTCTAGTGAGCTAAACCTCACCACAACAATAAATAGAACATGCTGGAGGGATAGATTCCTGTCACAGAGACTCCCCATGCTTTGGAACAAAATTCCAAATTACATCAGGCAGAGCCCCTCACTAACACTCTTCAAGAGAAACCTTGACGAGTGGATGGGAAACAGAAAATACACCCCTGGGATCACTTCATTGGCTCTGCTTGACAGAGGATCAGTTAATCAATGGGGCGGCAAAAGCCGACACACACTAGCTAGGCTTATGAATGCCCTTGGGCAGATAGCTTAGTAGCTACCTATGAACCTAGTAAATTTTGCTTAATGTTTTACTTATTCACTTCAGACATTGGCTATATGTTCCACATGCAAACTTTGTCAATGTCTTGTCAGAATTTTTTTCTTTGCATTGCTAAGTACATTTATTAGTTATTATTTATGTCAATGTAGCCCAAGTTGTGTCTGAGAAGAGTCCTGGAGTGAGTTCACTTTCCTGGTTAACAAATTATAAATAAATATAAAATAGAAAAAAGGGGGGTGAACATGACAGAAATAATTAATGAATTAGTAAAGCACATTTTAATTCTGCATCATTCATGAGAGAGAGAAAAACTTCCCACTGAAGGCACTGGGAAGTAGCAGACAAACTTAGTTTGTAGTCCTACTACGTGTCATCTGTAAATGTATAGCAAGGATCATTTACTGCAGTAAGTTTTCACACCTCAGCATGAGTGTGGGGGAAGCTGTATCAATTCCTTTAGAACTACACAATAGTTTCCTTTACAAAAGCCTGCTATTTACCTACTTCCTTTTTATTTATAGCACAGAGCAGGCTTTGACAGACACACAAATGAGGCTCAGTCAGGAAAACATAGAAGTAGCTCTGTTACAGAAGGTGTGTTTAGATGACAGTTCTTCACAGTCCTGCCATTCTATCCTAATGGCATGAGAAAACACAACTTCCTTATGTCTAACATGACTCATATAAAGAAGGATTTGAAATGTATTCTGGAAAGAAGGATTGAAAACAAGATTACATTACCAAGGCAGGCCCTATCATCTGCCATTTTGAGGGAAACACATTAAAACTGTAAAATAAGTACTTGGGGTGATTTTGAGGCATTCAAATAGCTCAGAAAATAAAGATACAATGAAAAAAAACATTTTTTTTTAGTTCTAAGGTAGTTTTTTTTCTTTTAAGGATTCTCCTAAAATAAAAGAAAACCCTTTGAAATTTAGGGAAGAAATGCATACTCTTATTGAATGCTACGACCCAAGTCTGGCAGACCTCTGTCAGTTATTAAAAGTAGTACTTACTCCTGAAATTTATGGAGGACTGGTTAAAGATATGAGGGAATGAGTATAAAGGGTATGAAGGGTTGAAAGAGAAAAGGGAAGCACTGTTAGAGGCAATCAGAAAGGTGCGCCCAAAGAGGACAGATTGGAATAAAATAACTGGTTGTAAGCAAAATAAACATGAATCTCCAGGAGATTTCTTAGATAGGCTCAAATTAGTATTTGAAAGGTATGCTAATCTTGCAGATCTTGTAGAAACAGCAGCAGTGGGCTCTGTTTTTGTGCAAGGTTGACAACCTCAGATTCAGGCTGCCCAGAAACACACACTCCTTAATTGGCAAAGAGAAACTCTAGACAATTTACTTAAGTATGTGGAATGTTACATTGAAAATATAGAGGGAAACAGAAGAAAAGCTAATGGATTTGAAATCAGAAGTTATGAAAGGAGAGGAAATAAAGGAAGAGGAAATTTTCATGGTAATGGTAGACAATTGCCACCTTGAAGTACATAGCAGAATGGTAGGGGAGAGAGGCAACTCAAACTACTCATTCTCCTCCATCCCCTGGCAATATACCCTGCTTCAATTGTGGCAGGACTGAGCATTATTGAGAAGAATGCCCTTACAGACAGAGGGAACAAGAGAACTGGAGCACCTAGCAACTGTACTACAGTAATTCTCCCCTCTCATCTCTACCAATACAGACACAGAGAAGTCAAAAGCTCTATACTGACAACATTTGAATAAAGGAAAAGACGTAGGCCTAAATACTTTAGTACCAATACATCAAAAGGGACCTTATGTTGAACTAACTGCAGGAAAGGAGGAGGAGGTTCTATTCTTAATTGATACATACATCACTAGGTCTATAATTAAAGTAAATTCAGCCACAGAAATACCTTTAGCTAGACAGAAAGAAAAAGCAGTTGATGTGATTAATGTTCCTATAGTTTATCCTGTATCAGAGCCTATGCTTGTGCTCTTAAGTCCAATAGAAAAGAAACATGCATTCATGTTAAGTACCACAAATCCAACAATTTAATGGGTGGGGCTCTGTTATGTAACTAGGATATACCATCTATTGTTCCCCTGAGGGTGTGTATTTGGAATTCCCTGGTGAGGCAGAGGGGGAAAGTTTAGCAGTATTGAACACTGAAGATGAAAGGCAAATAACACAGCTTCAGACAGATGAGGAATTATTGCAACAGGTACCCAAAACTATATGGGCACAGCATTCTAATGAGACAGAACAGTTAAAATCTGAAGAACCAGTAAGAATTTGAATAGATTCATATAAACAACTTCCCAGAGCAGCACAGTGTCCCCTGAAGTCAGAAGCAGAAGAGGGAATCTAACCTGTTATTCAGTGTCTGCTACAGCAGGGAATAGTTTCCCCTGCTAGAAGCTGTTGTAACACACTCATACGTCTGATTAAAAAGCTTGGCCTCTACCTTTCTATTACCTTTCCCTCTCTAATTATATGCTCCCAATACCTTTGTTCCTTTTCCAGTTTTCTCCAAAAAAAATTAATGTGTGGGTACATAGTTTAAAGCTATTTCCTTTGTTTTATCTTTCTTAACTTTGTACCCTGAAAAGACTTGAAACTGTCTCAGAATGTTCCACAGCACTGAAATGCCCTTTTCTGGTTTTATTAGGTATAAAATAATATCATTGGCAAAAACAGCCAACTTTTCTTGACAGCACTAATTATATTCTTTAATTTCTGAGTCCCTGATTTCCTTTGTCAATGGTTGTAAATATAGCACAAATAATAAAGTTGAAATAGGACACATGCCTTGCTCCTCTACTGAAAAAGATTAATTTTTGCCTCCGATCCCTCATATATCCTCCTAATCAAACATTAATTTTATCAGGGAATGGAAACTCTTACATTGCGCCCTACTCATAAAAACCCAATTAACTCTGTTGAATGCTTTCTCACCATCTAAACCCAACAACAGTGGTATTTTCTTACATTCTACTTCCCTGTGGATCCTCATTGTTCTATGAACTTTGTCAAATGTTTGCCTCCCCTCCTCTCCACAAAACCACACTGATTTATATTGGTCAATTCTGGTATCACATTTGCCATACTTTTAGCCATTATAGACAAACACTTAATAATGGTTTAGAGTCTAAATGAGCCTATATGAAGCTGGATCTGATGGCTCTTGACTATCTTTATGCATCACAGCCACCACAGCTTTCTTCCAAAATGGTGGCATTTCTCCTGCTTTTAAAATACTGTTAAACAAAACTTCTTACATCTTTATAACTTTCTTCCCACCTAGCTTTCAAACTTCCACAGGAATACATCAATTCCTGGTGAATTACCTGTAGATTGGTTATATATCACAATTTATATCTCATTTCCTCCTATATTAACAGTTAGTTGTTGAGCATCTTCTGCCTCTAACCTTGGCATATTTAATTCTTCCATAAACATTTCCATGTGAACTTTTTCTTGAGTTCCACATTTCCCTGCTTTATGCAGCTGTTCATAAAATTTCAAAATATGTCCAATACCTCTACAGGATCTCTAGTTATTTTCCTTGTTACACACTCCCTAAGCTTGGCAGCAATCCATTCTACATTCTGTTGCCTGAGACATTGTGCTAAAAGCTTTTGTGCTCTGGAGTTATCAAAAAAAAAAAAAACAGTAGCTTAAGGAGAAGTTGTGGGTAGCAATTAATGAAGAGCTGAAAGACTTTATCTGGGAGGGGAAAACGGCAAAATTCAAGTGGGATTAGCTGATTCTTCCAGTAGAACAGAGCAGAATGGGATTACCCAATTTGAAGGGGTATTTCAGAGCCACACAGTTAAGATTATACGTAGCACAAACAGAAAACTACAATTCAAAGTGGAAAGGGATGATGTTGCTCAAGAAACAAGGAGAGACTGGGATTTTGGATGTAGGCTTTTAAGAAGAATAACAATAATCACACAGAATATATCCATAAAATGGCAGAAAGTATTCTAAGACCTAAACCAACATGGGAATGGAGAAAGGAGATTCTGCCGATAGGGATGACTGCAATTAGGGATACAGACAATAGGCAAGAGGAGACTGGAATTTATTGGAGAACACTGGTCAAGGAACCATGGTATTTGGAGCAATATGTAGAAAGGGAAAGATGATAGAATGTGCCAAGAATTTATTTGGACTGCAGGTTAGATTGCCTTCCCCATCAGAGAGTGGCATCAGAGCATAGGCAAAGAGAAAGAAATAGGGGATTCTAAATGAAAGACCAGCACTGGTAGTGTTTTTAATAGAATCTAGAACAGAAGCGCCATTAAAAATGACATACTTAGTAGAACATATAAAATATTGCATTACTATAAGAATCAATCACAGGAGGTTAGAAAGGATTGGGAAGAGAGCTTGGATAAGCAATTCACAAAGAAACAATGGAGGATATATGTTCTTCTCCCAAATATGCAACAAAGTCTAGAAGATTTAGGATCTTTGCCTGGAAGTGTTTAAATAGGTATTTTATACCCCAAGTAGACTCCAAAGAATTTTTCTTTAGGTGGGCAGCAAATGTTGGAGGTATGACAGGCAAGAAAGAAATAGCTTGGAACATATTATTTGGGAGTGTAATGAGCTGGCAGACTACAGGGATTCCCTGCAGACCACTCTGTCAGTGATGTTGGGTGAGCAGATTGGATTGAATGGGGAGATGATTTTTCTGAGTTATGCTACTGAATCTGAATTGCCTAGACATAGTAAAGCCTTACCAAGTCTAATGATGGTGGCTGCCAAAGAGCAATTACTAGAAAATGGAAATCAAAATCTACACCAACTTTACTTGAAGTAGTGAATATAGTAACAGAGATAAAACAACTGGAATTGGGATCTTTAGAAAAGGAAAGGAGCAAACTACATAAGAAAAAATGCGAATTGTGAGAATAATATATGCAGAGCAGGAACAAGGTTTAAGTGGAAGGATTTGAATGAACCATATAATGCTTAACTGACAATGACCGAATGGTTTATAAGTGATGTATAATTTTTGCAACTACAGTTGTTTCAGTGGTGTCTGTGATGTAAACTGGCAACTATATTGGTATCATTTTGTATGTTTTTCATTTATATAAATGTAAGATTGCCTTTGTCATATGTGAAAATGTAATAAAAATGTTTGAAAAAAAATAGTTAATTAACATCAACCATTCTAAACTTGGGCATATTATCCCAATACCACTGTTTTCATTTATGTCTCTGCAGTTGTTCCTCATTTTTCCAGATTCCTCTTATTCTGCAACACTTTAACCTTTATCAACTCCATTAAATAATTACTATTCTTTCCCACAACTCTCTGTTTTATTTCTACTATATCACACACTCACTGGCTATCCTCTTTGAAGACATTTCTATCTACACCAACAACTTTCAAATCATTTCTACTACCCATTTGTTAAATAACTCTCTTTTTTTAACAAGGAGGAAAACTCCAGTGTCTCATTTTTCATTCATGACTCAGCATCTTTGCTAGTTTTTATCACAGCATGATATGAAATAATTACCAGATATGTGTTAAAGCTTTCAATTAAAAACACACACTCCTTATTCTATGTGACTGTAAACAATGTCTAAATCAATTACACTATAAAATGTATACAATGCTGGAAGGCAAGTTATTGGTTCCTTGGTTTTAAGACAGCTTGCAGGTTTACTCTTAAGGAAGACCAAATTTTTTTCCTAGTGTTAACTAGGTTGATATCTATCTGGGATATGCACATAAATAATTTTACTCAGGGTTAAATCTTCAGGAAAATATATTAATACATTTAGCAAGAAAGAATGCATTACATCTGAACCTGTGGCTTTCTAGTTAGGAGCCTTTCTTACTTTTGTCTTAAATTTTTCTATTTCATCCCATTGCATGTTCTTTATATTACAGCTTCTTTCTGTTGCTTCTTTTTTCCCTTTTACTCTTCTATCTACTCAGCATCTTTATTTTCAACTGACTCTTCATACGTCGTTCTCCAAAATTATATTGATTTCTTTTTCAGGTGGTAGTGATATTACATTTTTACTGTTTTCCAATTGTATACAAAACCTTTTTGTGTTATCAATGAATTGCTTGTTTTTTACTTTTCTATTTGTATGTATAACTTATGAGTTTTTCTGCTAAGGCTAACATTTTCAATTTATTATTGACAATATTTTACTGTAAATTCCGATCTATGTTGCTATTGTTCTTTGTTTTTACCACATGTATTTTTCTAAATTGTTTGATGATCTACTCACTTTTCTGTATGCTTCTAATGGTAGTACTTCCTGTCCTACTCTGATGCCTCCATGGGGACATTCGACTTGTCCCTTTTATTATTAGCTGACCTGAACAGTAATATATTATGTTTATTTCTGTTATATCACATGAATTTCTCTTAATGGTTCCATTTACTGTGTCCATCTGTTTTGACAGTTTTCTAATATTTTGTGTGTTCTTCACTTTCTATAATGTTTGTTTTACCTCTCTAAATATGTCAGTTCATCTTTACTAAATCATGCATGCCTTCCCTTAGATCATTCTATTACAGACTGAGCATTCCCCTTGACATTTCCTGCTCTTTCCATTGTTGTACAGTTTTAACTGGACTTTTATGAGTCTCATACAGAAAGTTCCAAAACATCACCTGTGGTAAAGATTCTCCAGATGGACCCTGTTCCATCTACTGCAACATCATCTGGGTACTAATTGCCCATGAAGTTTCAATATTGCCTGTATCAGTTTCTACTCTAAATCCTTCAGTTTGCAGTTGGTCTGTCATTTTGATTTTTCTTTTCCTCATCAATAGACTTATTTATTAATTGCATTGCATTTTTTTTAAGTATAAAATGTATGTACCATATCCAGATGTAGTTGCCTGCATTTCTCTCTAAATATTTTTGGAACAGCATTTTTCTCATATCGACAACTATGGCTTTCTTCTTTGCATAAATACCATATCTTATCAGATCTCTCCTTCTTTCCCATGTCCATGTCTCTTTTTTATAACTTTCAATAACCTGTTTTTTTTTTTTTTTTTTTTTTTATCTTTATCTTGGAGCACTTCCTCTATTGCTTCCTTTTCCACATGATCTAGTGTTGCTTCATCTATGCAATTTCTGATCTAATCTGTTGTATTAAGGATCTTAAATTATCTGTAGCTTTTAACATTTTTTGTGCAAGTATTTTTCTTTCCTAAATTTTTTTCTTATTCTTGCTACATATCCTTTGTGTGGAAATTTTGGGTTTGGTGCATAAAAGTAACAGTATGCAACTTCTTATCCTGAACAGTCTACTTCAGTATCTTTCTGCCTTTTGTTTAGCCTATCAGTTTCTTTTCTTTGGTGGGTTATTTTTTCCCTAGGCGCACCCGTAGTATAGCCCAGTCCTGTAACTGGAATCCTATCATAGTCTGGAGATTCTACACTACCTTTTTCTCATTTCTGGCACCAGTGTGCACACAAAAAGTGGGCACTTTTTTTTCCTGGGACCTGTGAACCCAGTCTTCTTTTTTACTTTTTGACCTTACTCCATAAAATATAAAACAATCTATATCAGCATCCACCTATTTAAAATATATAAATAAATAAAAATAAAGATGGGGGGTACCACATGAAAATACTTACCAAGGCTCGATGATAAATTCAGTTGCAGTAATACTGTTTACTTTCTCTTGCTGATTACATCTCTCCATTTGTAACCCCCTTTGGATATGGTAACTGGGTCACACTACATAGGTTTTGTATCTCCAGGGAACATGTATAAATTTTTAACACTTTTATTAAATTATAACCTAAGATAGAGGCAAACATACATTAATATAAAAGAAAACATACCATATTAACATTTTTCTGTTTTCATACATTATATATATCACGCGTTTCTTTGTAACTACCATTAGTTCAACTTTACATAAATTGCTTAATTCCTAGCTTTCCTTACACCTTATCCCTCTTCAGGAATTATTCTGCATGTAAATGTAGGAATGTGAACCGGGAACAACTTAACCACTCCCTAAAAGAACTTGAGAATCAGCTGTTTAAATTAAAGCACTATCAATGGCAGAGACTACATCTTGAAGCATGCTTATATTACAAAGTGGTACCAAGAGGTCTTAGAGTCTTGGTTATTCCTACCTATGGTACTGTGTTCCCACACCTCTTAAAAAATTGGCAAACATAAACTTGGACACTAGCTTCAAATATATTGAGCTTCTGATAGAGTTTTTTTAAGCCACTAGTGGATTCACTTGTGGACTCTGTGTTTATCAATGAGCACTGGTTAAGAGCTTTCCAATGACTTTGACTGAATCCCGGTTAGAAGAGATACTAAGTAATGTGAGGCTCGTCCGAAACAACACAACACAAGGAAGCTGCAAAGGGATGTGGATGACTTCAGTTCTGGGCAAGTGTTTGCTTGGATGAAAAATACAGCTATAAAGCAATCACCAGTTAATGATCCAGCTAAACAATCTAGAACCAGTGAGGGGGCAGAAGCACAGAGTGTTCTTATGGATTCTGTCTCTAATACTGCAACACTGATGAATGCTATGGCATTCTCTACGACCTTCGATGCCCGAATAATGATGACAATAAAGGGAAAGACTCAATACCGGATACATGCCCACAGGAACCTCATGGAAACCAATTTACTGGGCATACACAGATTTTTCAGGAACTCCCCCTACTGATATGCTCACTGCAAATGTTGGAGAGAGGCCACTCCAACAGCAGAGGGAGCAAGAGGAAAAGAGAACAGGAAGTTCTACAAGTACCAATGATCAAGATGATGTGGGGGAAAATGACGCAGGAATAGTACACAATATCTCTAAAAGATTACTAGAAGGAAATGAGATCTCTCTGCTTCAGACAGGTCTGTCCTTTATACCTGCTTCCTCCCCAGATTTAGGGGGGTTAACATCGGACATTAGATTACTTGCGCGTAATGTGATGCTACAGCTGATACATGCAGAGACAATGACTGTGAATACTTATAGAAAATCTAGTGTTTATAATCCCAGTTTAAACTCTGTACTGGACGTTTTTGTAAGGTATGTGAAAAGGACTTGGATACAATGTTTAATGACCAAGATTATAAGTACAGAAATAAGAAATATTTTAACTTGATACAGAATGAGTGCCAAGCATTATACAGACTGCGCACAGATAACAGTATTTGTATTAAACCTGCAGATAAGGGAGGGGCTATGGTCATTATGGACACAATATTTTATGAACAGTCTGTGTTGGATTTATTAAGTGATATGGAAACATATGAGGTGATAATGTTACAGGAGATAGATAGTATTATAAAAGGAGTACACAATGTTTTGAATGACTGTCAGTTAAATAATCATATAACAAACAAGGTTTTTAGGTTTTGTTTAGTGGAGTTTCCTGTAATACCCAGCTTCCAAGCCCTACCAAAGATACATAAAGATGCTAGAAAGACACCAAAGAGACATAATGTGCCAGGGCAGGGCTGGGTTAGTGAAACAATGTCAACCCCTCATTGGTAAGATCAGACCATAAACAAATTTCCCTGGACATCCATATCCCGTCCCCACCCCCAGCCAAGGAAATCACTGTAAAGAATTTCTCAAAAGCCAACTTTGCACTTCTCAAGACTGAGGTGGAATCCTTCAAAGCCCCTGGGCCAGAGGATAATACAGCCCAATCCACAGAATCCTTTACAAATGCATTCTATGAGCACCTGCAGGAATGCATGGATCGTGCTATCCCAAATAAAACCAAGACTCACTCCTCCAAAAACAGACTGGTCTGGTGGACCCCGGCCATAAATAAACTATACAACAGAAGGAGGAAGCTACTACATGACAGAGCAAAATCCCAAAAAGGGAAGGCATCTCTGATCAGTATTAGCAAGAAACTTCGATCCCTCATAAAATCATCAAAGGCCAGTTTCGAAAGAAAAATTGCCCTAGACACTAAAGATAATCACAAGGCCTTCTTTAGTTATGTCAGGAACATGGGCGGAAACTCCCAGATATGCTCTGAATTGTTGCATAATGGTACAAAATATACCGAACCTACAGACATAGCCAACATCCTGGCAGACAGATTCAGCGCAAACTTCTCCCCCCCCTTCCCCACAAAGGAGCAAATGCCTATCCCAACTGAATGCAACCTCCCTGACATCACAGATGCACAGGTGAAAGCTGCCCTCTCCAAAGCAAAAAACACAGTGTCCCAGGCTGTGTCTTACATGAGCTCCAAGAAGAACTGAACCCTACATTAAGTCACTGTTCAAACTTAGCCTTACTACAGGATATGTACCCAAAGAATGGCGTACAGCTACAGTGGTCCCACTCCACAAAGGTGGTGCCACAACGGACCCCGGAAACTATCACCCCATAAGCCTGACTAGTCTGGTCTGTAAAGCTATGGAGCGTATTATCATGGAACTCATAAACAAAGACATTGGCAGCCTCCAGATACTGGACCCTACCCAATTCGGCTTTAAGGGCCGATCTTGCCACTTAAACCTAGTTGATTTCTTTGAAACAGTTACCAAAGCCATAGATGAGGGCAAGGTAGTCCACACAGCCTACCTGGACCTCGCAAAAGCCTTCAACACAATACCCCACTCAGGCATCATAAATAAGCTTATCAGCTTAAATATCAACCCTTATATCACAAGATGGGTTGCAAACTGGCTCACAGATAGAACCCACATGGTCAGAATCGCAGGTGCCATGTCCAAATCCAAACCAGTTACAAGTGGTGTCCCACAGGGCTCAGTTCTGGGACCTCTCTTGTTCGGTATATACTTCTCTGAGGTTCAGGCTAACACGGGGGAATTATGGCTGACAAAGTTCACAGATGACTGCAAACTGGGGGCCATAATCGAATCTCCAGTCGACACAAGCATCCTCCAAAAGGGTCTCACAGAGACGGATGCTTGGTGCCAGAGCCACGGCCTCAAGCTAAATGCTAAAAAGTGCATAGTCATCCCCCTTTGGAAAAAACAAGGTGCCCACAAATTACCACATAGGTGGTAATCCATTAAGTACGGAAGAAGTAATTAGAGATTTGGGGACCAACGTAGATAGTAATCTCTCCTTTGATAATCACATTGCCAAAGTGGTTAGAAAGACCTTCTATATAGCCCACCTTATTACGAAAGGGTTCGCATATAGATCAAGAGAGGTCATTTTGCCCCTCTACTCATCACTCATCAGGCCCATAATTGAATACAATGCCCCTTTTGGGATGTACCTTACCCGACACCTGGAGCAACTGGAGAGACCCCAAAAGTACCTCACCAAGAGGATCATGGGCTACAAACAGATGTCCTATGCAGCTCGACTAAAGAAACTTCAGCTCTACTCAGTTGCTTACCGCCTACTCAGAGGCGATCTATGCCTGACGTACAAAGCCATGTCAAACCCAGAATTAATGGACATGCTCCACCTCAAAAATCCAAGTCCCTTAGAGCTACAAGCTCCAGGGACCTAAACCTCAGCACAAAAATAAATAGGACATGCTGGAGGGACAGATTAATTTCCCAGAGGCTCCCCTCACTCTGGAATAGAATCCCAATTCATGTTAGACATAGCCCCTCGCTGACCCTCTTCAAGCGAAATCTGGACGCGTGGATGGGAAATTGCAAATTCTCTTCTGTGTCCCTGCTAGACAGAGGCACAGTAAACTAATCTTAAAAGGGTACCTTCTGTGACCTACTTTACAGAGGCACAGTAGGCTAATCTAATAGGGAGGCGGAAGCTAAATACACTCTGGCTAGGCTTATAAATGCCCTAGGGCAGATAGCCTAGTATCTACCTATGAACCTATGAACATCTAAGATCAGCTCTAAACAGCTATAATGTCATTTTGAATGATACAAAACAATTCTTGTTAGAACTGTATAGAGAATGCTCTGAGACTGGGCTTAATGAAAACGATTTGTTTGTGACCTTAGATATATGTTCACTATTCACTATGATACCAAATGATACAGGTTTGGAATATCTTAAAGGGGTTTTGCTACAATACGATACTTATAGTCCACTTAGAATAGACATATTGTGTCTGTTTGTGGAGACAATATTAGAAAACAACGTTTTTATGTTTACTGAAAAGTATTATCATCAGAAAATAGGTGTAGCTATGGGGCAACCCTGTGCAAACAGTTATGCCAATGATGTTTTAGCATAGTGGGAGTCCTTATATGTACAAGTTAATAATGAATTTCTACCATATACAAGATTCTATCGTCATTTTCTTGACAATGTTTTTATTTTGTGGATGGAAGATGCAGACCTTCAAGCTAAATTTATAGTGTATCTGCATAATACCACCTCATTTCTGAAGTTTTCTGTGAGGTTTTCAGATACTAGTATTGAGTATCTTATCTGAATATTAAGTCAAACAAGGATGCTTTATATGGTATTGTAACAACTAGATATAAGAAAGAGCGTCATAAGAACCATATATTACATCGAGACAGCTTACACCCACCACATGTATACAGGAATATAATCAGAAGGCAATGAGAATTTCAAGGTTGAATAATGTAGAGCATATGTTTCATGAAAAAATAGAGGTTATGAAAAAGGAATTGTTACTGAGGGGATATAAAAGCTATGAGATAAACAGATACAAGAAGTAAAAGGTTTAAGGAAGACTTCAGCAGATCCATATTATTCTACGCTGTTACCATATAAGAAACCAAAAAGGAATATATATGTAAGAAAGTCACCCAGCATTTGTCTATCTTATTCCAATAATATAGCAGACATGTGTGTTATAATCAGGAGAAACTGGCATATTTTAACATCAGACTATGACGTTAATAGCATCACAGGTTTTAATCCCATTTTTAGTTTTAGGAACAGGAGCTCACTGAAGAAGTTGCTATGTTATGGCAAGAAATGACAACAAATAGGTGACAGGAGAGGCAACTTCTCACATAATAGCTGCAATTTTTGTGGCTTAATTAATACAACCAATGTTTTTGCACATCCTAGAACATGTGCAGAATATAAATTTATGATGGAGGCATCGTGCAGATTCAGGGACCTGGTATATTTAACACAATGCTGTTTGTAAAAAAGTTTATATAGGAAAGAATGAGGGAGCATGCCAGGGATATAAAGCAGTGTAATTTAATTAATTCCTTAGCCCAACATGCAAGAGAGACTTCAGTTGAGCACAAATTTAAATTTCAAGTGGTTGAGCTGATAGTAGATGGTGGTAGGATGGGAGACATCACTAACAAAATGGAAGACAGGGAGCTGTTTTGGATTCTAAACTTACAGGCAGATAAGGAGGGTGGATTGAATGACAAGGTCTCTAAGATCTAGACTGCATAGAAGACAACCTTATGTAGCTACTAATAATGATGTGTGATCATGTGATCTGGTTCCTGAACCTACACTGGTAGTTGTATTATGAATCTTAGTATAAATGACTGTTCAATGGATGCAGTAAGATATGGTTGGATGAAGTGGATTTTATGTACGAAAGCGCTTACCTTTGTGTTTTATTGTTGTTAAAGGTTCTCTGTTATTTTATACGCTGTTTTATTTTTATTTTACTATTTTTACACGGTTTTACTAGTCGGTTTATTCATTATTATTCCTGCATGTATTGTTCCACCAATTTCCATTTATTACTATGCAATTTGCTCCTTTACTTTTCCAAAAATCTCTGTTCCAGTTCTTTTATCTCTCTTACAATATTCAGTACTTCAAATACAGCTGATTTAGACTTTGGTTTCCATTTTCTACCACTTGCTTTTTTGACAGCCAACAGACTTACACTTATCAAGGCCTTACTATATCTAAGCAATTTAGATTCTGTGTCCCAGCTTAAAAAATATTCCTTAGTTATACTAATTTGCTCATCCAATATTTCTGAGACCGTACTCTGTAGGAAATTTTTTAAATCTGCCAATGCATTACACTCCCAAAACATGTTTCCAGTTACCTTTTTCTTCCCCATCACACTTCCAACATTTGCAACTTACCTGAGGAAAAATCTTTGCAGTTTGCTTGGAATGATATATATATATATATATATATATATATATATATATATATATATATATATATATATATATATATATATATATTATAGATATATATATATATATATATATATATATAAATATCTATGCAAACATTTTGAAGCAAAAATCCTAAATCTTTTGGACTTTGTTGCAAATAGCTTTTCTAGTTTCTTTTTCTAATCTCCTCTGATTGATTCTTATAGTTACTGTGTTCTATTTTATATGCCCTAGTAATTATCCCTTTTTTTAACAGCAGCTTCTGTTCTAGATTCAACTAGAATCTATCAAAGCAGGTCTTTCACTTGGGATTTTACCTTGGACCAAAACAGCATAAGCACCTCTAGAAAGAGTAATCTGTTCCTGAAGAGTTTAAGGGATACCCAAAAAGGCAGGAAGAGATTTCCACACCGTGAAATACCCCTTGACAGATGATGGACAGAACCCAAGAGTCTTGTGTGATCCTTAACTAATTTAGACGGTCCCTCAGATATAATCAGCCAAGGTTCCCCTCAATGTCTGCAGCAGACATTTGAAAAGATTCTGAGGAAGTGGAAGAAGTTGGATCCATGCTAGCCTCCAACAGGATTGTGGCAGAGGAATCCGAAGCAAAGCAACAACTGGATGATCCTCTGGGCTTTCACCAGCCTTGAGAGAGATGTCCAGGGGAGGCTGCACAGCAGCTGTATCAGACCTGAGTTTTTTGACATTTTTCTTTGCTGGCAGCTGACCCTTGAGATAGGAAGACTCCATCATAGCGCCTTCTGCCAACAACTTCAGACATTGGTTTTCCAGGTAAATGGACAAGGGGGAGAGGTGAACATGAAGGGTCTTAGGGACAAACACTTGGCAGACAGAACACTGCATATGGTTGTGAGATGCACCCAAACAGAACAGACACTTTGTGATAATTACACAGGTGAGAGGAAGAGGCAATAGGACAATAATCCTTTTAACAGACCACTTTGTCAATGTGGGGAGGGGGAAACCAGCAACCAACAATCAAATAAGCCTACAGATATATCTTTACCTAACCTAAAAAAACTGGGGGTGGGGGATTATAGAACAGATAAATTCATAACATCGTATGAATCCAGCAAAGATAAAGGCATAATGTTAGAAAACCTTAAATGTACAAAACTTTGGATAATGATGCAAAACGATAGTCAAAGAACCTACACCAATTTAAGAGTTATTTTCTTATACATTGACAGCAGAGCAGTGTGTAAAACAAGAGCAAGTGGAGGGAAGGAGAGGTACACAGTAAAATATTGCAAACTGAAATTATTACTAAGCAGGGACTAGAAGGGTTATTGCAGAGCAAACAGAAATGACTAGGAGAATTGAAAGGAAGGAATCACTTACTGTGAATGTATGGAATATATATAATTAAGCAGAATTCTAAACTTAGTAAATTAAAACAGAAAGCTCCAGAAATGGAAAATTCTAAATAGTAAAATACTGGGAAGGAAAAACTTAGTAATCACAAAGACTACACTAGTATAGTTAGAGGAGGAAGCAGTACCTCAGTAGAATTCTAAACCCATTTTTGTTAGTGTAAGGCAGAGACCTCAAATAAGGGAAGGCTCTAGAGAGCAAGTATCTGTAAGTAAAGAAAATCTGAAGATAAATTCTTTGTAGAGGAACAGTAACACACAGAAAAAACGTAATCGAAAGCATGGTGTTCACTTATACTGAAACAGAGAAAGAGCTATATAAAGAAGGAAAGAAATGAGATGGAAAATGAATACAGAAAGACAAAACTATGGCCAGACCTCTGGTGATATTATCATTCAGCCAAAATACTGGAACCTTAAACAGAAGAAATAGGGGTCTATACATCAGCTTTACACAAAGGAAGGACCAGAAAAAGGTGGCTAAAGTTGTAATAGCTGACATTAAAGAATAGTGGCATGAGTTTCCTTTCTTATGAGGATTATACGCAGACATCTCAGTGTCTGTATTAGTTCAAGAGATAGCAATGCTTTCTACCTTACAAAAGGCTGACCCTGAGGAAACTCCAAAGTTCGATGACTTCAAGAAAGCTGGATAAAACTTAAAAAGGCACAATGGATAGGTGACATCTTGATCAGAGCAATTGAAATTATAGCTGGAGTTATAAAAGAAAACACTGAACAAAATGTTCCTATGCAGACTCAACTGTTTAATTCTGGGACTACCTGGGAAGAAGAGAAAACCTCTTCTATACATATTGTAGAACACTACATCAGTTTACATAATAGGCAGAAACTGGTGATGTTGATCATAAGAGAACACATGGAAAGAGCCTAAGCTATATAGTAAGGGCTATATAACAGAAATGCAAAAATAACAGAATTTAAAACCAGAGATCAATTGTTACATTTGATTTCCTCCATGGAAAATATTATTTTTCACCTTAGTCATACAAACATTTGACAGAGAAATACACAGGTAGTTTCCAAACAAGTCTTCTAACAACATTCTTACAACATATATACATTATTTACATGAATGCTTCCATATTTAGCATAAAGTACATATAAAGATTCTCCTCTGCAGAGATAGTATCTTGTAATACTATGATTCCTAATAGGGTTGGGTTTTATACTATATATAACAAGGGAGTGTGATTATTGATAACATATTTGTGGGCTAATATATGTTTTATCGCTAAGATCTTAAAGTTGTCCCATGAAGTTTGAGATGGGTTCAGCCAATTAGTAGCTATGTAGAGTTTCATTAACAGGAAAATGTTCATAAGTATGATCATCTGGGATCTGGATAGATTATTTGGAGGGATATGCAATATCATAAATTCCCAAGAAAGAGTTTAATTTTGATATCCCATCTTTTGTAGTTGTATTTTTAAGGAATTCCAAAGTTTATATATACATTTACAGCTCCAAAATATTTGTAAGAGGTCAGCAGTTTCATCTTTACAATATGGGCACTTAGGAGAATTTTTGGGGTTATATTTATACAGGCTAAGATGTGTATAGTAGGCATTATTGAATATCATGAGTTGGGTAAATGTTAACTTTTGTAGGGAGATTGATTTTGCTGTTAAATTAATTGCATTTATTATTTTACTTTCTTCAACCAATGGTAGTTTTTCTTTCCAATACTTTGATAAGAGAAGGTGGTCTTGATATTTGAAGTATTTTATCATTTTATATGTGGATGTTATATATTTAGTACTTTGTAATAGGGCTTGCCATATTGAGGTACATTTCGTTAAATCCTCTTTATTAATAGTTAAGTCTTTAAAGTAGCTTGTGGATAATTCTTTAATCTGCCTCAAAATCACTAAATATGATTTGGGGAGATTAATTTCCTGTCTTAGATCATGAGCAGATAATTCAAATATGGGTATATATCTTGTAGGGTTAAGTTAATTATAAGTGGGAAGCTTTTAAGGTCTATAAGTTGATTATTAATTCTCAGGTTACGGTTTCTATGGAAGGGTTGTAAAATCATCATGTATTGAAAGAGATTTAAAGATCTGAAGAGATTTTGTAATAATGTTATATAGATTTTAATGTGCTCCATTAGAGCATATGATTTAATAATATCTCTATTTAGGAAATGTAATGATTTGGGATTTATATTCAGATTCTCAGCATGTTTGTAACTCAGTCTTATCCAGTTTGGGGACCATTTATTATTTTGTGTATCATAATTAGCTATCCTTAACATTCTATTGGCATTTATGATTAAGTAATATTTTTCAAAGTCAGGTAAATCTAAACCACCTCTATTTTTTGGGGTCATCAAATTATCATATGATATTCTAGTCTTCCTTGGTTCCCAAATAAATTTAGCAAATTCGGTGTGAATTTGTTTAAAGAACTTCTTGGGAATTAGGACTTGAGTAGATCTAAAGATATGTAATAGTCTAGGCAAGACATTCATTTTAATAATTGAGACCTTTGCTAGTGGTGGTAATTTCAGGTTAATCCATCTCCTTAGATCAGATAAAATGTGTTCCCAATTTAGTTTAACATTATTAAGATAGAAATCCCGGTTATCTCTGGAAAATGTAATACCTAAATATTTAATCTTTTCTTCAGATTTTACTTGTCCTACCAAAGGTAGAAGTGAAAAGAGTTTCGGGGTCTTTAAAGGAAATATATTGTTTTTTTTAAGGTTTATTTTATAGTTTGATATTAATGCAAAGTCTTCAACAGCAGATAATATTTTTTTGGTATCAGAAACAGGTGTTGTACAATATATATTCAGGTCATCTGCAAAAGCTGCCATAGAGATCTTGGTACCGTAAATTATTGGGGCATTATGGTAGACATTTTGTTTAATATGCAAAAATAAAGGTTCTGGATATAGATTAAATAATAAGGGGGATAGAGGAGAGCCTTGTCGGGTACCATTTCTAATTTGTATTCTTTTAGAAAACATTTTATTTATATATAAAGTTGTATAGGGGTTATTATATAATATTTGTAATGTTAGGATGAATTCTTGGGGTATATCAAAGTAGGGTAAAATGTTAAATACAAATTTTATGTTAACTCTATCAAAGGCCTTTTGTGCATCAATAATAAGTGCATACATATTTAAATTCCTTTGATTGGCATAGGAGATTAATGTATGAAGTATTAGTGTGTTGTCACTAGCTTGCCTAGAAGTTAAAAAGCCAGTTTGTTCATTGGAAATGATCGAGTTAGTTATTTTCTTCAGTCTATTAGCTAAAACAGAAGTCAGGATTTTAGTATCGATGTTTAAGAGTGATGTAGGTCTATAATTGTCTGGGTTTTGAAGATCCGAGTTTTCTTTGGGTATAAGAATTGTTTTGGATGCATTAAAGTGTAAATCATTGATTTTGTTATTAATTATATAATTTAATGTATGTGATAGTATTTTAACAATAGTACTGCAAAAAGTTTTATAAAACTCTGCTGTAAGGCCAACTGGGCCCGGAGCTTTGTGGGATTTCAAATTTTTAACTGTTATTTCTTCCATATAAATTGGTTTTATTAAGTCTCTCTGTAAATTCTCATCTATTTTTGGGAACTTAATTTTTTGTAGGAAGTTATTTTCGTTTGTAGGTGATTTTCCTTGCTCACCATAAATTTGGGAGTATATCAATTCAAAAGTGTTAATATCTTCAGATTTCGTATAAGTTACGTTTTTGTAGTATAATTCCGGAATTTGAGAGGGTGATTTAGATTGGTTAATAATTCTTGCTAAAGCCCTTGATGGAGTTTGAATATGGTTAGCATATCTTGCCAGTATTTTAGTTTCATGAAATGACAATCTATTATTTTGGATCAAAAAGAGGTCCTTCTGAGATTTTAAAAGTTCTGTTTCTGTTTGTATGTTATGATTTTGCATTAGTTCCTGATCTAGTGTTTTAATTTTAGCCTCTAAAGTTTGTTCTTCTCTGAGTTGAATTTTTTTATAATAAGAGGCTTTTTGAAGGAATACACCTCATATCTGTGCTTTAGTTGCCACCCATTCAATATCAGGTGTATGTTGTTGTTTACCTATCTTAACTAGTAAAGATTTAAGAATGTCTTGAATTTCCTGGATTATTTCTCTTTTATTTAACAAGTTTGGATTTAAAGACCAATTATATTCCTTCTGTGACAAAATGTTTCTAGAATCTTTGGAAAAACAATGTAATTTTAGAATGATCTGATAGGCATCGAGCTTGGATGGATACTGAGGGATCTAGATTGATCAGTGTTTCCGAAATTAGAAAAAAGTCTACTCTAGACCACATTTTATGACAGCTTGAATAAAATGTAAAACTATTTGAATTAAGAGAATTGTTAGCATATTTAAAGGGGTCGTATAATTTGAAGTCATATTTAAGTTCACTTAATGTTAAAGCCGCTTGACTATTATATGATCTTTGTAGACTTGATTTATCGAGTTTAGGATTCTGATAGGCATTCCAGTAGTGGTTGTTATATTGATTTAAAATAGGATAAAGTGAGGCAAAGAAAGAATGTTGATTATTACAAGGTGCATATATGTTGAGAAGAATGATAGGTTTATCGTAAAGAGTAGAAGAAAGAATCACATAGCACCATCTCCCTTCTCTGTCCATTTTAGATTCTATAATTTTGTTCTGATATTGATTTTTAATAATTATCACAACTCCTGCACTATTGGTTTTACCTTCAGAGGCTATTATTTCTCATCCATTTTTTCTTTTTAATTTCTGTCCATTGATCATTGGTCAAATGGGTTTCCTGAAGTAGTATAAAATATGCCTTAGCTTGCAGAAATAAATGAAGAAACAGTTTCCTCTTTTTCAAGTTCTGGAGCCGCTTAACATTCCATGAATCTATTTCCCACATTCCTAAAGCTTTATTTTGTGTAGGTATTCTAGAAATCTGAGAGAATATGTTAGATTCGGTTGATTTTTTAGTAAGTGTAAGTTATGAAAGCATTCTTGAATTCCCGTCCCATTCCAGTGTCTACCCACTAAACCCCTGGACAAGGAAATATACAGGTCTTTAATGTAGTTAAGAGTTATATGGGTTAGTATCATTGGTATGTATATAACATCGAAGTTAGTGTATAAAAGATAGGTAAAATATAATGGACCTATATAATCTACAACTAAATCTACAAAGCCTATCCTACTCATTCCCTATCAAACACTACTCATCATCTACATCTCTTCTTAATATGTTGAATTAAATGAGTCAGACAAAAAAACAAAATAAAAAGATATATGGACATTGCCATTTGTCTCAAATATACCTCCACCCTACTTGTTAATAGTATTTTAAGATATTGCTATGTATATATTCTCAAATTAATAGAACAACTGTGTTAATAAAGTATATATCAATCTAGTGTAGCCGTCGTTTGTGTGTTTACTCTAGGATCATATTTAAGACAGTGTCATCAGTTATAGATATGGTAACCATCCTGTACTCACTCTAGTAATAGCTTACTAGTACCTGGAGAAAAACAATGTAAATTTTTTGAAAATCAAACCTAGATAAAAATATAAACATACACTCAGGTAATTAAATCATCTAATAACTAACAATCTAAGCTGATTAAACATATATTCATTAGTCATGTTGTTACTGAGGGGCGATTAACAAGTTTCAGAAAATGCTTATTAAAACTAATACAAAGTTAGCCAAAAACATGTAACATGGGTTTAGGATTAGTCCTTTAGGTTCAAAAGGATCCATAATTATCAAACTGTGTAATATCTACCTGATGTCATATATATTTTCAAGTGCATGCTAACAATATACTTGAATAATCATGCCTGCTAAATAGGTAAGAAAAGGACCAGAAAACATACAATTATTTTAAGCATATGATCCCTTAAACTAAATAACCTCGTACTAAGAGAAACCTATATTTTTATATCTTGACAAGGTATCATTTATACTAATTATTACCTATACCAAAATAACACATAGCATTATAGCTTTAGAAGTGTAGATGTCTCATAGTATCATTTATGCATTAGTTGGACTATGACCTAAACACAGAGTATGCAAAAATGCATCCTCAGAAATTATTATGCAATTCAGTGTGTATCAGCTAGTGACAATCTTGTTATTGTTGAATAAAGTTCATGTTCATTAGTATATGTGAGCCTGCATTTAAATAAAGAGTTTACTGAAATTAATTATATATAAACAAAATTAAGTATAATTATATAGAATGGGAATGTGTTGTGGTTTGAATGCGTTATGCAGGTGCAGCTTACTACATTAACATGAATTTGTTTCCTGTCAAATAGTGTAAAAACTATTTCATTGTCATATATGGTTAATACAAGCTAACTATCTAATGATAAAGTTAAATCAGGTTAGGTAGATTATTTAGTGTTTAATGGGTAATGTTAGTGATTTTGACATTCCTAACAGTGTGTTTGGTGTAGTTGTTACAGTATAAATAATTTGTTTGACTTTATTTTGTCCTAATAAGTCCTCATTCAATCGGGTTTCCGAAGAGCTAAGTCGACTGTTAGCTTCGCGATGGGGGACTGATGAACCAGATGGACTCCTGGATGTGTCACATCAAAATTAACCCCCCTGAATCAGTAAGATCACTTCGGCTCCTCTCGTGGGAAATTTGGACGAGTTGAAGGTTGTAAACTTTCGGTAATGCTTCTTGCAGCTTGCAAAACTCAAAACAAAGGTCGTGCCTGGCCTAAAAATGGCCTAATTCAGGAAAGATAAAACAGAAAGCAAAATTAAGACCTCGCCTGGTAGTAGATGGTGGATCTGACCTCAGAGGTCATGCCAATCGCATCGGAAGTTGACACTAGTTCTCAGAAGCAGGTAAGCTTTTAAAAACCGCCATAAAAGTAGATTTAGCTTCTTTTCTTGTTGTGACTGAGTATTTACATCCATCAACCGAAAATATTTAAGTATTTGGGTACTTCATCTGAAATTTTAGTTGTTTTTCGATTAGAAACTTGCAATAAGAATATAATAGTTGTCTGGCTTGCCTGATTTGTAGGGGCAAGTCTTGAGATAGCGAAATTCTGTTATTATTCCAGATAATAGAGCCTCCATTTTTCTTTACAGTTAATAATATTTTATTAACATCTTGGAAGTTGAGAATTTTAGCATAAACAGGTCTTGGGATATTAGATGCTTGAGATTCTCTCAGGGCTCTATGGGCTCTCTCTATTGTTATTTGTTGTGCAGTTTTCGAGTCACTGAATAGTGTTGTGAGTATTTGTATAATAGATGGAATTAGTTCATTGTATTGAATATTTTCTGGCATTCCTCTGATTATATTATTTCTTCTGGATCTAGCCTCCAGATCAATAATTTTGGCTTGCATAGATTGAATATCAGCTTCATGTGCGTCAGCTTTTTTGGCAAGTAGGACTATTTTGTCTTCGTTCTCTGTAATTTTAGCTTCAGATTTATCCATTTTTTCCAATATTTGACTGCAGGAAGTTCCAAAGGATTGAACTTGATTAGACAGTTCTTTTATAGCTTCTTGAATAGGAAGTAAAGCTGTTTTAATATCGTTCATGTTTGCCAGTTGCTCTGGTTTATTTTTAATCCCTGGTTTAAAAGGCTCTTGTTGTTTTATAATCTTCTGTCTTTTCGAGATTAAATCTTTCTCAGGTGATAAAAGTTCAGAAAGTTTAGTTTTTTGTAGTTGTTGCGTCCATGATTTTGTCTTCTTTCGACATTTTACAGCAATACAGGATCCCGATATATTTTAATTGTATTTGAGCAGATTGTTCTGAGCACACGGTTTCTTTGTTTGAGACTTTCTTCAGGTTCAAGTGATCTGCTGTAATCCTGATAGTTTTGTTATTTTTTCCAGGTTCATTCACCTCTTCTATGATTCTGGACTGAAGTTAGAGTTGTTATCTCAAAGAATTATGGTTAAAAAAAGTCATAATATATCCTCTGGGTTAAGTTTTCCTCTGAGTATTTGGAGAGCTGTAGATGAGTAGTGTTTACAGAACGGCAGCCATCTTTGAATCTCGGAAAATATTTCTTAACTAAACTATATGAATTAGTGGAAAAATTAAGTGATGCAAACTACAGGGTAAGGCAGAGTAAGAGGAACCAGAACAGATACTACATCAACATTCTGAAGCCACAGAAAGAAGTGTAGACCACTGTAGTTAGTTTAATGGACAGTCCTAAACCCTCATGTCAATTGTGCTTTTGCTTATCTAGAGGATGAAATAATGTATTCCAATGATTAATTAATGATTTACTTAAGCTATGGGCTGTTTTTACTCTCTGAAACATAGTCACTCCTTTGAAAAACAAGCTAGGCACGACACAGATCAAATATTTGGAATATGTAACAGGAAGGGAACCACAAGATCCTGGAAAGAAAGGCTAGAAGCTGTAAGAAAACGACCTGTTTCAGGCACCAAGAATCAAGTGAAAACATTCTTGGCATTGGCAGATCTGAAAAGATACCCCTTAAGATAAAATGAGCACTCGAGGCAGATAATGCTTCCTTCAAGGGTTTAAAAGCATTATATTCAAAACTTGTCATAGCACTCACAGATTTCAGCTAACTCTTCCTTGTCTTGAATGTTGCATTGGAGGCAGGCAATGAGAAAGGGCTTTCACAGGATTTTGAAGGGAAATAACCTGTGTGTGTTTCAAGTTGCAAGCCAGACAAAGCTGAGTCAGCCCATGTATTCCACCATTGACAGGTAATGCCTAGCGATTAAGTGGACACTTTCATTACTAAAGTATTATCTCCTTGGTCAGGACTTCACACTGGACACAGAATACCCCTCCCCCCCTCAGAAATGGGAAAAAAATACCAGACTTTAACCTCTCAAGTTTTTCTGTCAAACGTCAGTGACACTTGACCCACTACAGTGCAGATGGCATGTACAGGACATAAAACTCACCATGTGGACCTGAAATAAAGGGTTTCATTTTGGGGGAGAGGGGTCAGTGTGGTGTAGTGTGGCACATCTCACCCTAGGAAAATGATGTATTTTAAAAGGAGGCCTTGTGACTAATGTAAACATTGTTACACAAGAAATGTATAAGTGCTGAAAAGAAGCATGTGTTTGGTTAACTGAATGTATTAGAATGAGGGTTATGGCCTTGAAGAAAACAGAAGTTGTCCTCTCACTGCAGAAGTTTTCTGCCTGATACAGCTGTTCTCAGAAGTATACTATGGAAGAGGAGAGACATTTTGGAGAAATTCTGGTAAACAAACCTAGGCAGGTAGAAATTGAATTAACTTATTTTAGCTAAACCTAAACTGTATTATTTTTTGTTTCATGTTCTGAAGAAGAGTAGAATAATTTGCAGCAATGAACCATTATTTTGTTTTCCGTTTTAATAAAAAATATGCATTTGTTATGGAGCTTTTCTCCCTGGGTCTCTGCTGAAAAAGAGTCTAGGATGGCTCAGTTGCACACTCAAATCAATAAAAAGACAAAAAGCCTCTGCTGTCTTGTTTTGATAACACTAATATAGATGTACCCTTGCCATACCTCTCAACTGTCCTGATTTTTGCCTCATATTTTCAGTCTGTTCCTCATAAAATTTGTGATTTTCTGGATTTCTGTGGCAAATCCATGAGGACTGAATTCACTAAATAATGAAAAGCATTTGAGTTTCAGACTTCATATCGGTAACACTAGACCTTTTATTCTAGCAACTTTATAAGAGTAATATTTAAAATGTGTCCCTATTTTTGGGGCTTTGTCCCCCATTTTTGGCTTTGTCCAGATTATTTTATGCAAAGAGGTTGACAGCTATGAGTCTCTTGCCTGTACAATAACGATAGTCTGGAAGGCAAAGTCTGTTTTTAAGTATTGTTTTGTTTATTACCCAACTATGAGGAAACCATTGTATTACCTGGAACACAAACTGAAGAAATGAACTTTGGAAAGACTATAGCAACTCATGAATGACTATTTCTTTACTGTTATTCCCCTTTTTGTGCTGTCCGTGTAACTAAACCTCTTAAAAAATGAAAATGTGAGAACTAAAGACTACTCATTACTGCTAAATACTACATGTGTGTGTGTTAGAGACAAAGCAGATTAGGCCAGTAGTCTGTCATTTTGAAAATGAACCTACAAAAATCCATGAGTCTTCTCTTACAATTTGTCATATTTAAAGTCTCTGAAGCACCAACCAGACAAAACAATCTGTCAAAGCTTTAGGTCAAGGAAACTTAAAAAAAATGCATTTTTTTTTGCAGGGGACAAATATCTTGCAACCCCATGCAATTATCATTATTATTTACTTTTTTTTTTCCAGGGGTCAAGTCTCTTGTAACCCCTTTACTTGTATATACCAACTTCACAATTCCACAGCTACAGAAAAGAGCTCACACTTGTTGAATCACTGCCTCTGTTCATATAGAAATTGCAAAAGCAGTGAGTTTAGATGGGAAAAGTGACAGAATAATTCAGGTTTTCGAATTTAATTTATGAAGCTGAAACTTCATCCTGTTTATACTTAACCAAGTTTAAAGTAACAACCGATGACCCTAGAAAAAAAAGGTCTCCAGATGAAACCACATTACCTACCACTTAGCACATTTGGTTGGACATATATCGATATCTAATCTATATATATCTATATATAGCTGTATATATATATATATATATATATATATATATATATATATATATATATATCTATACATATGTATATATCTATATATATCTATCTATATATCTATATATAGGTTCATAGGTTAGTACTAGGCTATCAGCCCTAGGGCCTATACAAGCCTAGCCATAACAATTCCCTGGCTATTTTTTTCCCACACTATTTACTTCCCTGGACCCCTGTCTAGCAGGGTGAC
This sequence comes from Protopterus annectens, assembly GCF_019279795.1. Classification (NCBI taxonomy): domain Eukaryota; kingdom Metazoa; phylum Chordata; order Ceratodontiformes; family Protopteridae; genus Protopterus; species Protopterus annectens. The sequence goes on from NC_056741.1 coordinate 403,895,966, forward strand.
TGATGTGATCCCCAGGGTGAATTTCCTTTCTCCCATCCAATCGTCAAGGTTCCTTTTGAAGAGGACAAAAGAGGCACTCTGCTTGACATGTATGGGCAATCTATTCCAGAGTCTGGGGAGTCTCTGGGTCAGGAACCTATCCCTCCAGCATGTTTTGTTTATTGTGATGACAAGGTTTAGATCCCTGGAGCGTGTGGCTCTGAGGGATTGGGATTTCTTTAAGTGTAGCATGTCCAACAGCTCTGGGTTTGACATGGCCTTGTATGTTAAGCAGAGATCGCCTCTGAGTAGACGATATGCGACAGAGTATAGCTGGAGTTTTTTAAGGCGGTCAGCGTAAGGCATCTGCTTTAGGCCTGTGATTCTTTTAGTGAGGTATTTCTGCGGCCTTTCCAGTTGTTGCAGATGTCTTGAGAAGTACATACCAAACGGGGCGTTGTATTCTATAATGGGTCTAAATGAGGAATGAGTACAGTGGGAAAATGGCCTCCTTTTTTCTGGATGAAAAGCCCTTAGTGATGAGGTGTGCCACATAGAAGGATTTCCTGACTGTTGTGGCAATATGGTTATCGAAGGTGAGACCACTGTCCACCTGTGTCCCTAAGTCTCTTATCACACTTTTGGTGTTTA
>NC_056741.1:403897095-403927654 GCF_019279795.1 Protopterus annectens
TATGCAGTTGCCTATGAGCAAGACATTCAATGTGCTTTGCCTTAGGGGATTATTTGTTGATACACAGGTGTGTATGTTGATGTGTGTAGTGGTTTCTTTTTGCTACGTGGTGAACATGGGTGGTGTGCGTTTGAGAGGTCTCTGTTCTTTGGGTAGGCTTTTAGTGAGTATCTCCACATATGTGGAACTTGGGCTCAATAATTCAATGTTTAATAAAAGACAATATTCTTCATTCCACAGTCCTTCATAAACTAAACATAATTTTCCCCTCATGTACCCATAACTAATTGTAAAGAGACTCAAGTATTCCATCCATGTTTGCTATGACAAGTTTCTACATCCAATGATTCTTTTAGTAAATTTCCATTCCATACTCTCCAATACTAAGAGATCTCTCTTATTAAATGTACAAAACAACATGGGGCAGACGTATGATGTAAACAGTCTTGTAAGAAATTCTTTGGTACCTGAGGTAAAGTTCCTGAAAATTAATCCAATTACTTTCATTGCTTTAGGTTTAACTTTTAAGGTGCTAGACCTAAATTTAGAACTGTTACAAACAGCAATTTCTAAGTCCATGTATTCTAATAATTTGTGCAACCTAGTAGATCCTGAGTTCACTTTTAATTCTTCCTCAGGATTCCCAAAGTAAAGAACAGTGCACTTATCCTTATTAATCTTCAGTCCAGTTTGATTTAATCACAAAGATACTTGATGTAAATAATTAAAACAGCTGACATATCTTCCAAGTTAGTAATCATACAGCTATTTTAACATCACCTGCATACTTATCCATCCATGCTTTAGACATAATAGGTATAAGTGAAAAAAAAAAAACAAATTGAACAGCACCGGTCCAAAGACTGAACCCTGAGGGACACCTGTATTAACTTCTACCCATTCAGATATAAAATTTCCTATCCTTATGCTTTGCATTCTTCTACTCAACTAATCTGCTACCTAACAAATAATCCAAGGATTAACCCATATGTTTATGCATGGCACCAAGATGGCAAAATGGGGTAAGCTGGCAAAAGATTTTGACAAATCCATTTACTAAGCCACAGCATGCATAGTCATATCTAGTGCTTTAGACACAGGGTCATAAAATTCTACAAGACTGGTAAACATGGACCTGTTTTTTATAAAACCATGTTGAGCAAGGTCCATTAAATGCCCCTGTATGTCTTGATTTATTTTTTTAAACAAATACCTTTCAAAACTTTTACCCACCAATGAAGTTAAGCTAATACGTTTATAGTTAATGAGATTGTCATGCGACTCTCCCTTGTGGATTGTGACATCAGCAAGTTTACAACTATATGGAACTATGCTAGACTGCAACTGTTTATTGAAAACAAGTATAATGATGGCTGATATGAACTGACTTCAATAAACCTAAAAGCATCCTGGAATATTAATAGGTCTCATTCCACTAACCTGTTTGATACAACTCAACTAGTTCCTCACAGTGTTCAAACTGAAAATGGGGCACACTATCTATTGCTATTGATGTACTTATTTTATAAATGATGTCATGTACATGTACTTCATCTAATAAGAAATCCTTATTAAACAAATTTGTCAGTTTCACTCCGGCATACATAACTTCACCATTAGTAACTATTGGTGTAAATGTTTTATCCTTTTTAGAATATGCACTCAACAAATTCCTTTCAAATCCAGTTTTAGCTAAGCTCGATAAATCTTTCAGTCTCCTATTTGCTATTTTATATGTTATTTTGCTATTATGCTTCTTCCATAGTCTAAACTTTGTGTTCTTTAAAAGTTTGGTGTACTTTATATTCCATCATGGTGGTATAAAACCTTGCTGATCTACTGGTTATAACTTTGTTCCACTTATTCAAGTGGTCACCACATATGTTTTCAAAATCCTGCCAACTATTTAACATTTTATCTTCCTCACACACACATCTTCTTATAGAATACTATTTATTATATTCAACTCAAAAATCTTTGAATATTTGTCAAAAATAACATTTTGTTATTCTTACAAATGCATTTAATTAGTGTTTTAAATTAAATAGCTGTGTGACCAGAATGTCCTAATAGACATTACTGATTTACCTCTACTATCCTGTGTGAGATGTTAGTAAACGATCAAGAATGCTGTTTAATCTAGTGGGAAATGTTATAATTTGAGTTTGGTTAAAAACATACATAAATCATACAATTCATCCTCCAACACAGACCCTGTTGTTTTATCAATCCAATTAATCTTTGAAAAATTGAAATCACCCAAGATGATTAACTTATCATAGGTCATACATTTACCTAAATGTTCAATGTACAAAACCTGATCTGCATTAATAAAGGTAGGACTTTTATAACTTGCTACCAAACAGAAAGGGAAACCCTTTCCATAACTTCCACTTTCAAAAATAATAGTTCTAAACTATGATCATCTTCTAACTCCCCAACTTCATCCACTATGCAGCAAATACTGCCACTCTACCTCCTTCTCTATTTTTCCTTAGACACACTGGTATCCAGGTAACTGTAAACCTTCACTATTCCATACCTCAGTAATCACAATTAAGTCATAGTTTTTCCATATTTATCAGTTTTAGTTCATCTATCTTCTTAAGCAAACTTCCTGCATTAGTATAATGCACCTTCAGTACAGTGTTCTGTCCTCCCTGGCTGTCACTGACCTTAAAACTTGAGTGAAATACATAAAATGTTTTAATGTATCAGCTAATTTCCCAGTGAGCAATTTTTCACCTACAAAAATTTAGATGAAACCTATCATCTGTAAACAAGTTTTTTTATGCTGAACATCTTTCCAGGTGCCAATAACATCTATATCATTTTATATACAAAAGTTGTGTAACCTTTTATTGAAAAGTGATGCTTTAAGAAAACTGATAACCTGATAAAGCCTGTGATAGAAGAATCTCAAAAACTTCAAAAATACTCAGTCATATTATGTATGTGGAATAAGTGGGTGTATGTCAAATCATTAACACCTGCATGCATTATAAATGAGTTGCAAGCAGACTTCCTGTTTAACAATATCCCCAAGCCACTATAAATATCTTGCAGCTTACTTCCCCTAAAATAGAAACTGTTAACGTTCTCTGTCAGTACTAAAGAGGGGACTAATGGTTTCCCAATCATGGAATCCCCCATAACTAGAATGGTTGCTGTTTGAGTTAATTTGGTGCTGTTATTCTCTAACATAACTCTGAATTTTCCTCCCACAGCTCTTCTCTTAATATGTTTATTCAAAACTGGTTCAAGCTGTCAGATTGCATCAAGATCACTATCCTGCCTCCTTATTTTCTTCTCATTTTTGTTCTTTTTGCTTTTAGTTGACAATCAAACACATTCTGTACCACAGTTCTGTCATCAAATACATTCATTTGAGTTGAGGGTTCAATTTGGACTCCAGTATCTATTGTAAGAGATTTGCTAAATGAAAACTTTTCTCCCTGTCAAGTTTTGATGTGTGAAACTATCCTCTGTAGTAGAAAATTTTCTATCAGCCTGAATACCCTCAGAAATCAAATCTACATCACTGTTATTACTTTTTAGTTCACTTAAGTCTTTTCACTTAAATCACACCTAATATTTTCCAGGAAATCACAAATGTCTACTGGAACTAAGATCTCTTTTCTTAAACTTTCCCACTTTAGCAGCTAAATCCTTTGACTTTGTACATGTTATGCATCAATTAGAATCTTGATCCTCCAAATTCTGTACCAATGTGCTTTACATATGCCAGCAAAAGCACTGTAAAAGTGCTTTTTCTTTTAACAGAGTTCAGCCAGAAATTATCCATTAGTAGTAGTAAACAAATAAGGCTTACAAGTTAATAATCCAAATTCTTCTCCATGACTCCCTGCACCTCCTGCTCCAGTTGTGCATGTTGTCTGACTCAAAATGCATCATAGTATAGCTCGCTGCTACTCGCTAAGCTACCAAATAAATAGCTTAGTTGGACCACTCCCATAATAAGGGATCCAATACACACACCTCTTATATAAATATAGCTTAAAAATAAATTAATGTAACAAAATCTAACTACTGCCTCTGCAATAATTTGAATTGCTTAATTCATAAACACACAAAGTCATGTTTACCAAGAGTCTGAAAATCATTGACTTCCTAAAGATACAAATCATATTCACTAAGTGTCTGCAAACCATCTTCAGTGAATGCATTGCAACCTCTAGTATTCTGCACTTGTGTCTTTATACTGTGAATTTGCTTTATCATGCCCAGCTGTTTGAGCAGACCCTCCCAACAGCTTGAAACAGAAATGTAAATTATTTATGTAAACAGAACATGACTCTTTCTGTCCCAGCAATTTATCTATCTTTGTTGACCAGAAAAGCCCGACTGGGCACAGCCCATTTTCACTGGAGGCCCAGGGAGAAAAGTTCTACCACAGTATATTTATATTAGTAATTGAATTTCAGACATTTCTCATGAAACAGCAAACATAATTACAAAACAGGTATATACAGTAAAGTATTCACGACAACAATTATGTCTATACAGTTGTTCCAGCTGTAAAATCTTGCAAAAGTAAATGGACTGATACTGCAGAAAGGAAACATTATTGTAAAGAAGTTTCCTGTTCTTTCATTTCAGTAAAGAAAAGTTTGCAAGGAGTTCAAGATACATAATGAAGTCAGTTACAAAATTATGAGGGAAGGGAGATTTTAGTATTGTATAGGTTTGCAGAGAGTTCAACAGATATACTGAAGTAAGTTATAAAATTATGTAGAAGGGGTAGAAAATATTATTGCTATATAGGAGGAATGTAGTAACAACGTATGACAGAGAGCATGGTATAGGATTGTTTTATTTAGGCTGCCTGTTTCAAATTGGTGCATCTAGGTGGTTAATAACTTAGGCATATAGGAGATATATGAGAGGGGTAAGATCGGAAGATGGTGGAGGTTGGGAAAAGGAGCAAGATTAAAAGTGTTGTTTAAGGGGGTGAAAACCGATGTATTAATTCAAGTGAGGGAGGGGTGTATTTTTGGGATACACATCTATTTACCAAAGTCAAAGTTAAGCACACTTCAGAGAGCAGCCCAAACGACTGGCAATAGTAACCACACTTTATTAAAGCAGAAAAATAAAGTAATACAGCATTAACGCTTAACTTTTTCACCGTGTTTTTATCCAACCAAAGGCAGACTTCATCAGATAGCAGCATACAGACAAAGGGACGCGTTTATAAACTCAATAGCACTAAATTAACCAATTAAAATCCCCAATCAATTAATCCAATGCTAAAAACTATACAAGTTGGAAAATTAAGTTAGATACTAAACATTCTAAAATGTATTAGCCTTCACAATCCACATCAAATAGGCTTTTGTTGTTGCTGTGTCTTTTGTCTTTTCCCGGTTAGGAGTCACCACAGCGGAACTCCAGTCCGCTAATGATTGGCAGTAGATTTTTATGTGCCAAGTTGCCGGCCCTGACGCACAACCTTCATCGAAGGTACGCCCATTCACGCATGTCTCCACACAGAAGACGCTCTAGCTGAGAATCGAATGGGACAACGTCTTACTGTGAGGTGACAATGCTACAGCAGCACCACCACTGCAGCAGGCTTTAAATCTTTAAAATCATTAAAATATAATATTAAGCTTATGCAAACTTTAAACTCATTCTGATGGAAAATATTAACCTAAACATAAAAAAGTACATACATTAAGCCAAAAGCTCTATCTAGTGGCCAAGAAAAACTATTACAACAATGCAGGAAAAAACATTAAGCACATAAATAGCATTTCACACTGACCTGAGTTTAACAGTGAAAAACAAAAAATATTAATAAACCTAAAAAATATCCTTCTTTTAAAATTTAAAAGCATTTTTTAAAAAAGGAACATTAGAGTTACCAATAAAATGTTTTTTCAACCATCATGGTAAAAGAAAGGAAAACTTTTCATTATCATAAATGAAAGTTTAGCTGCTCTTAATTTTAATAGGGGCGCAATCATTATATTTTCATTAAGGCCAGGGGGGTTCTTACTGCATCAAGAGTAACTTACCACTATAATTCCCTGTATTCCAGCTGTGTCTCCTGCTGTCCCCCTCTGGCATCCACTTAGACTTTTTCAAGCACAGAAAATGAGAACCTAGTCCCAGTTACACATCAAAGTGTGTTTATAAAGAGCATTCCTTTCATTTAAAGTTCTAATGTCATAATAGTCTTCATAAATGCATTTTTTTCAGTTTTCCCTATATAAAATGCCCCGCAGAGGTCACAAATATCAAGATACACAACCCCAACAGTGTTAGTCAGTAAATACTCCTCCAATTTCTCTACCCCTGCACTCGAGGAAAACCTTATCCTTGTTAATGACAAACACATTGCGAGCACGCCCCACACTTAAATGTACCATTTCTCTTTGTATAATTCACATTTTGGGGCAATTTGTCTGTTTCAAAGAATTACTTCAGGTTCCTTCTCTTCCTGAATATAATCCTCACTTTAATAGTGCAGACCTCTTTCCACAGAAAAGTGTTAGGGGGCAATTTATTAGGGTGAGCAGGATGACTTCCACTTATGATTTTGAGTCAGAATGTGACTTTTTGGAGGAGTTGTTTACTGACGGGGGTTACCCATCCCACCTTAAGGAGATTAGAAGGAAAATAACATCCTTAAGGGCTGAAAAATGTTTCCCTTTGTTGGGGAATAGGGTTAAATTTGTTACTGATAATAATGGTACTCAAAAGGTTAGTCAGTATAACAGAGCCTTTACCATGGAGTATAATGGTGACACTTTTATGGTTAAGGACATTATTAAAAAAGAATGGGAGAGGTTTATGGAATTATCAGATTTGACAACCTTAGGTAATGACCCTTTGAGGATTATATTCAGGAAGGGAAGGAACCTGAATGAATTGTTTGAAACAGACAAATTGCCCCGAAATGTGAATTATACAAAGAGAAATGGTACATTTAAATGTGGGGCATGCTCACAATGTGCTTATGTCATTAACAAGGATAAGGTTTTGCTCAAGTGCAGAGGTAGAGAAATTGCAGGAGCAGAATTTAGTAACAAACACTGTTGGGGTTATGTATCTTGCTATTTGTGACCCCTGTGGGGCATTTTATATAGGGAAAACTGAGCAAAAACTGAAAAAAAATGCATTTATGAAGACTAATATGACATTAGAACATTAAATGAAAGGAATGCTCTTTATAAACATACTTTGGTGTGTATTTGGGGCTAGGTTCTCATTTTTTTGAGCTTGAAAATGTCCAAGTGGATGCCAGAGGGGAACAGTGAGAGACACTGCTGGAATATAGGGAATTATACTGGCAAGTTACTCTTGATCTGGGAAGGCCCCCTGACCTTAAAGAGAATATTATGACTGCGGCCCTATTAAAACTAAGAGCAGCTAAACTTTAATTTATGATGTTGAAAAGTTTTCCTTTCTCTTACCATAGCGGTTGAAAAAAAATGTATTGGTAACGCTAATGTTCCTCTTTTAAATTGTTTTTAATTTTAAAAGGAGAAGGATTTTTTTTAGGTTTATTAGTATTTTTAATATTTTTTATTGTTCACTGTTAAACTCAGGTCAATGTGAAATGCTATTTGTTTAAGGTTTTTTTTTCTTGCATTATTGTAGTAGTTTTTCTTGGCCACTAGATGAAGCTTTTGGTTTAATATACGTAGATTTTTTTTATGTTTAGGTTAATATTTTCCATCAGAATGAGTTTAAAATTTGCATAAGTTTGATATTATATTTTAATGATTTTAAAGATTTAAAGCTTCTTTTTATGTGTATTGTGTAGGCCAGTACATTTTAGAATGTTTAATATCTAACTTTTAATTTTCCAAGTTGAATAGTTTTTAGCTTTGGATTAATTGATTGGGATTTTAATTGGTTAATTTAGTGCTACTGAATTTATCAGCACATCACTTTGTCTGTATGCTGCTATCTGATGAAGTCTGCCTTTGGTTGGATGAAAATGCTGTGAAAAAGTTAAGCATTAATGCTGTATTACTTTTTTATTTTTCTGCTTTAATAAATTGTGGTTACTATTGTCAGTCATTTGGTCCACTCTCTGAAGTGTGTTTAACCTTGACTTTGGTGTTTTGGAGTTCTGTTATTAGCACACTCTCTTCGTTTTTGTTTATTGATATGCATCTATTTATCAATACAAAGACTGGAAAAAGCAATTGCATCTGCAGCAATTTTTAAGAAGTTTGAAGGGAGGTGGTCAACAGCTAAGGTGGTTGGTTTTAGCTTATGTTAGAGTTTTTTTAATCGTGCAGGTAGGGCCTGGGCTGAAGTCAAATAGCTGAGGATATTTAGCAGAGTTTGCTTGTATTGAAAGTGTAGTGGAAGTATTAGTGTGTGTAAGGGCCAACTCCAGAAAGGAATTGCACCAGACCAATAGAAGTGAAATAAGTTTATTTCCATAAATTATATAACCAAAGTTAAATACTTCACACACACTTGTTTAGAAACATTCAAACCACATAAAAACTTATGAAACACATGAAACACTTAAATCATTTAAAAACCTTTGATTAAAAAAAAAATCCTCCCATACTTGACAAGTGGAACTTTAATACCTGGTAAAGTGTTGCGGTAGTACTAAAAGTTGAATATTTACAAAAAAAATGAGACCAAAAGTCAAGATTGAAAGTTTGAATGAAACACTCAGACCATTTGCTAGCTAGTTACTACTCAATTTACTTGGGAACAATTCTGGATAGCTTTTTGCTGGCTATTAGGAAGGCTTAATATCTGTTTGCCTTTTGTTTTAGTACTGGTATCAGGGATATATTGTCATCAATAACAGGAGGGTGGGTGGCATTTAATTTAATTTGCCAATATAACTCCCTAACCTCCAGGTATCCCTTCCAGGAGGACAGTGCGGGTGCTATAGTGATTGACAGACTTGGTAACTGTCTGTGTAGTGAGTATGGGCTTGTAAAATTATTATTTGCATTTATTTGGGAGGTATGGTATCTGGTAAAAAGTGCTGATATGCTGAGGAGGCACACTCGTGGGGTTTGAGTCACAGCCATTTTTAATGCAAGTTAGATTTTAATGAAAATATTAGTTTGCACTGTAAAATCTTAATGTGCAAGAGTAGTTCTAGTTACAGCAGTATAACTTCTAAAAGGCCATGCTAGGTATAGCACTTTAAGTAAATGAGTCAGAGGTGCTAATTGTAGGGCAACTGCAGTTAGGTTGTGTTCTGATTGTTTAGATGAAGTAATAGGTTGGAGGAAGTGTATGGGTGGTGTTGGAATATTTTAAATGCGGAATAGGAAGTTGTGGGTGGAAATTATGAGTAGGGTAGAGGAGTGGAGTAAGCCTGAATGTAGCGACAGTAAACAAAGTGGGGCCCAACCATGAATCAGCAAAGTAACAGTGTTGAAAAAAACAATCAGTAAGCTTTGGCTATGACAAAAGGTAAGACAGTTTCTGGAGACAGTTAACTGTATGAGTTGAACAGTGTAAAATAGAAGTTAACAGGGAGAAAAGGAGAATTACTGGGAGCAGCAGACAAGCCAGGAAGAGTAAGCAGAAATTCACGTGTGGTTAAGTATTTAGAGAGAGAACTGCAAGATACTGTAGTAAAAGAAGAAAAGGAGGAGGGAATAGTCTGAAAGAGAAGGCAAAGCAAATAATTTGCTTTGCTTTGGTATGGGTTGATAAGACTGCTAATTACATTTACTTGGGAGGTATGGTAGCTGGCAAAGTGCTAATATGCTGAAGAGGCACAATAGTAGGGTTTGAGTCAGAGCCATTTTTATAATACTTAGATTAGATTTTGCTGGATATACCCACGGTAGTGGTGCTGCGGTATCGTTGTCGCCTCACAGCAAGACGTTGTCGCGTTAGATTCTCAGCTAGAGCATATTCTGTGTGGAGGCATGCGTGAATGAGCGTGCCTTCGTTGAAGGTTGTGCATCAGGGCTGGTAAATCGGCACATAAAAATCCACTACCAAACATTAGCGGACCGGAGTTCCGTTGTGGCGACCCCTAACCGGTATAAGCCGAAAGACACAACAACAATAACATTAGTTTACAATAGTTTGCAAAATTTTATTTTGAAGTTGTTTAAAATATAATTTTAAACAAGTTTAATTTTCCTCAGCATCTGTTTTGCCTCTATATATCTTCTGCTAGTGGTCTTTACCTTTTCCTAAACAGCCACCACACTTCTCCCCCACCAATACCTCCTACTCAAGACAGTGAGTTGGTAGTCCTGGCTGAATCCTGCAGTGATCCTGTGGGTTGGCCCTACATCTTCATGGAGAGAACAGCTTTGTGAGCTATGGCCTCTAAGACATGTCATATCTCACTGCATATGCAGCGAGGAGCAGACACTTAAAATATGAGGAAGGGAACCCATAAAATGGGTGGAGCATCACTGCCACTACCATTAATTACAGCTCACTCATGCTCCCCCCACTCCCATAATAGCCTGCCCACAACCACTGAGGCATGCCTCAGTCTCCACCAAGGCATGCCATAACTGCATGCAGTTTCCGAGTCCCTCAGTTGAGATAGGTGAGCAGACATAGGTGTCTCATTTTCACCTTCCACTCTAGTTCCTCCAGCACCAGAACTACTAATCAAATGTAGGTTGTCTGGGTCACAGTCAGAGTTCTATCCTTCTTTGCCACAGAAGCAGGCACAGCTTATTTTTGTAACCCAAATAAGTCAATAAAATGCATTAGACTAATAATTACTTTTCAAACTCACTTCCTTGAATACAGTTTCAGTTATGATATTGCATTCTGCTCCATTAACAAGTTACATAAAATAAAAGCTTACATCTGCAGACAGTTTCTCAGTTCCACTGATTTATAGAGTACCATTAAACACCTTCATTAAATTACATTTTAAACAATAACATTGATATGCATACATTAACAGAAAAGAAAACAAACTAAAGTAACGTTTTCATCATTATTTTCATGCAGTATGCATGTTTTCTTTTTAACATTGTCAGTCAATCTACCTTTATATAAATTGTTCAATTCCTGCCTTCCCTTAAACCTCACTCCTCCTCCTCCCCAACATTATCATCCATGTGCTATTTCCACAAATTCCATTTAATTCAATGTAATTTGCTCCTTCCCTTTTCTAAAGACTTCAACTACAGTTCTTTTATATCCTTTACAATTTTCAGTACTTCAGTTACAATTGGTTTAGATTTTCATTCCCATTTTCTAGTAACAGCTCTTCTTGGCAGCCAATAGCACTAAACTTAGTAAGGCCTTACTATGTCTAGGCAAGACAAGTCAAATCCTGTGTCACAGCTCAAAAATAATCATTTTGTTGGTAACAATGATTCACTCCAACATTTCTGACAAAATACTCTGATGGATTTTTTTTAAATCTGTCAGTTCATAAAATTCCCCCAAAAACATTTTCCAAATTACCTCTCTTTCTCATCATGCCTCTAGCATTTACTACCTACCTGGGAAATAAGTCTGTTAAGTCTGTTTAGGGAATAAAAAATACAAATGCATGCTTTTTCAGGCAAAAATCTGAAACCTTCTGGATTTTGCTGCATGTGTGGGAGCCATACAAATGCTTCTCATTGCTCCTTTACAAATGACCTTTCCACTCTCTCTCACACTAATCTTTTCTAACCTCCTCTGATTGATTATCATGGCAACATTTTGTATGGCCTACTAATCCCCTTATAACAGCAATGTCTGTTCTAGACTGAACTAAAAATATACCAGAGCTGTTTTCCACTTAGCACTCCCCTATCCCTTTCTCTTTATCTACACGTAGCTAGCAATTCCAAATAAAAGGCAGTGTCTAACCTGCAGTCCAAACTGTTGGGCCTCCTCCCTCTGTTACCCTTTCCTCTCTAGTTATTTGATACCAGTTGCTTTGTTCTTTTACTAATTTTCTCCAGTAAATTCCATATTTCCTCTTGCCTATTTTCTATTACCCTACATGCAGTCATCCCTACTGGTAAAACCTCCCCTTTCTCCATTCCCATGCTGGTTTAATTCTTCACATACTTTACAAATATAATGTTCTGTATGGTGGTTGTTATTCACCTCAAGAACCGCATCCAAAATCTTACTGTCTCCGTATTTCTCACACTCTCCCCATTTCATCATCATTCCTCTCCACTTTGATTTATAACCTTAGCCTTTTATGTATATGCACCTTAAAGTTTACCTTCAAATCAGGTAATCCAAAACCACCTTGTTCTATGAAGAGAATTGACTTATCCACTTAAGAGTTGCCCTCCTACTCTCCCAAATAAATTCCTTCATCTCTTTATTAATCATAAACAATTTCCCAAGCTGAGAAAAATGCCAGATCTGTACATAAATCTAACGGGCTAAAAACATTTTCACTGCTTCTATCTTATCCATAATCAAGAGCTTCCAGTTTCTCAGTTTTTTTATTTATCTTTTTAGTCTCTTCCCACATATTTTTAGCTGCCATAACAGAATCCTTTTTACTCCATACAATTATGTACTTCATCTTATTATGCCCACTAAATATGGTGTTGCTGAACCGATTCATATGTGAGTACATATTTTACCGCTATAGCCTTTGCTTTATCTTAACTAATTTTATATCTTAAAAAGGTATCAAAACATCCTTTCCTAGATTTATCAAGTACAAAATAATATCATCTTAAAATAAAACTTACATTGTTTGCACACCATACCAGTTTTGTCCTTGAATTTGGGATTCTCTTATTTGCTTCAATTTAGAGCCTTTGGCAAAGAAAACAACAAAGGGAAAAGAGGACACTCCTGGTTCCTGGAGAAGAATCTTCCTAAGTGAATTCTTGCCTCTAACCCATCATATGTCCTCCTAATTAACACTATTATTTTGCAGGGAACATAAATGCTACTACTGCCCTACTCAAAATTCCTTCCAACTCTATCAAATACTTTCTCTGCATCAAGACCCATCAACAATAGCTGCATTTTCTTACTTTCTACTTCCCTCTGAATTATCATTCACGTTGAAAACATTGAGTTGTTGCAACCACCAAATTAACATTATATGCAGTATAAGTGCACACATCAAATGCATTCACAAACAAATTTTCAGCCCTGTTTGGGACAAACAGTAACTCTTTCAAGACAACTACACAGTCATAAGTTTTATTTTCACTAATCATGTCAAATACATGTTTCTGTTCTTTTTTTCCTTGGACTTGCAGTCCGGAGAAAAAATGATTAGGTGGCCAGCACTTCCTGCATTCTCTACTGAGTTCTGGATGTGGCTTTTTATCATGCTGGTAGCTACAGCACAAACAAAATGGTGATTGTGGAGGTGAATGCTTTTCAGTTTTTACTGTGTTATGAGACTCACAACAATGAATCATTTCACTATCAGACCTTATGAAGTACTTCTCACAAAGTACTTTGTCCTGAACAGTATTATTCTGTTCAGTACTAGTGATTTCAACTTCATTTTAATTGTACATACATCCAAATCTTCAGTAAGCTGTTTCATCTGAATATTGGTAATTTCTGCTGCAATACACATTCACAGCTTTGTTGACGACTGCAGACTCTGACAGTAGTTCACTTCACACTGTGTCATGCTAAATGTTACAGACAACTGTATCTCTCAATACTGAATCATATATAGAACTTCCAAGATGGCTGTACACTAAGTAACAGCTTAATTTCAGCTCTCCCAGTCTGAAAACAGAAAGGCAGAAAACACAGCTAGTAAACTTGCATTTTTGAGTAAATTTCACTAACTGGCTAGTAAGTGGACTGCATGGATGCCAGCAAAAAAGAAATTCAGAGAAACTGAAAGAAAATCAATCACAAAAGATGAGGAGGAAACATTGACTGGAAAGAATTCTGAAACTGTTCAGCAAAAAGCAGTGCAAGCTTAAGCTTTGGTGCAAGACAATGACTTCCAGTAATCTAGAGAAAAAATAAATAAATCAAATGTGCTCAAGACTGCTTAAAGTAAATGAAACAATGAAGGAGTATATCAACTCAAATAAAAAAAACAAAGGCTGGAAAAAATGGAAGAAGCTTTAAACAGATATTCAATTGAGGGGATAAAACTGCAAAAATCAGAGGTCGAAAAGAAGAAAAGGCTGGCTGAGTATGAGACTGCTCAAGAATAAATGTTTCAAAAATAATAGAATTAGAGGACAGTGGTTGTAGGGAAAACCTGAGATTTTCTGCTGTGTCAGAGTAGCTGGAAAGAACAGTCTGTATTAATTTTATGAAAACACAAATAAGAAAATGGATTGGTATTCGACAGCAGGAGTTGTTAATTGAAAGGGTACATTGTGTGCATGCTCCAAACCTGGCCATAGGAAAGCAACCTAGACATTTAACAGTAAAGATGTAATCATACCTAGCAAGAAAAAGTTGATTCTGACAAAACTGTGGCAGAAGGACAAAGTACTAAAAATGGGAGAAAGCAGTGTCTTTGCGGAAAATGATTACTTACTGTACACCAGGCAGAAGAGGAATAAATTTATTCCAGAAATCAGGGAACGTCAAGCAGCAGGTGTGAGTTTTAAGCTGTTTTATCCTGCTATTTTCAGAATATTCTTTCCTGGAGGGTCAGAATAATTTTTGATGCAGGACACACTAAGGAGAAAATAAAATTTGTCTGATAAAATGTGAGCTATCAAACAGAAGGAGATTCCACTCCTTTTTCTTCTAGTAATAAAGCCCATAGAGAGACTCAGCCAGTATAACCTTTTCTACTGTTTCAAAAGAAAATGCTTGAGAGACAAAAAGCACAATAGTTGACTGGAGGAACCAGGAGTACACTGGACATGAAGGAAAGACTGAATTTGGGAGATGGAGATCAACAGGAAACAAAACCACAAAATTGGAAATTGACACATTTAGGATTACAAAGCCTTAATTATATTTGTGAAACATGACAAGAAAACTTAGAAACATTGGACTTTCTGGACTTTGTTAAACTTGTAGGGGACTTCAAGAATAAGCTCTACTTCATGTCATTAAGGTTTGGATGAAAGAGTTAACTCTTAAGTAAAACAAAATGTTGTTCTTAACAGTAGTATTTTTGTAATGCACGAGATCAACTGCATGCTATAAAACAAAGCTTTCTGTTGTTTTTGTAATAGGGATACTAAAGAAGACAGGTGCCCACTTTTTACCTTCTTTCTCCTTGTTCAGTTTTAAGAATTGTAGGCAATGCAATGTAAAAAAGGGAAGAAAAGTCTGGACAAAAGAGCATGATAAAAAAATGATATGCTTTTTCTTATTTTTCCACATGGGACTGAATTGAAGCCTTTGGCTTGATCTAATAACAAGTTTTAAGAAGCAGCAAATAAATAAAAGACTAAATATAATGAATTTTTTTTCTCTAGCAAATAAATGAGTGCTTGTAGTAGAGGCAACTGTGTGTATCTGGTTCTCATGTTTCTATGAAGACAATCTGATAAGGGGCAATAAAAACAGTATATTTTCTTTTAATGGCTAGCAGATAATGTTTTCTGAAAGCATCCAAGTGTTCTTCTAATCTGGGAGAGGAATAAAGATAAGAGAAAAACAGACAGCACTTAGTTGTAGAAGCACAGGCTGTACCCATGCATCTGAGCATGGATAACACCTTCATTATAAGTTAATTCAAGCCTGTGAGTGTGGCTGTCAATCTGTGACAACTGCTCCTATTAGGAGGGTTAAACTTCATTATTTGAAGATGCATATAGACTTGTGTGTTAGTATTAAGTGAATAGGTTTTAGAGTGTATTTGGAGATGTGTTTGAATTTTATTTGAGTGTTTTCAATAAAACAAAAAAAATTCTGTAAGATGTGACATAAGTTCAAATGGATATGACAAGCTGTACAAGAGATCAACCTGCTAAACTTTAGTGTATGCATGTAAGATAAAAGCTGAAACTTAAAAAAACTGTTACACATAACAGGTGAGAACACCTTCCATATTTTCCTTAAATGTGAATGGCCTCACAGATGTACACAAAATGAAAGAGTAGTGAACTATATTAAAAATGCAGAGTGCAAATATCTGTGCTACATGAGACACATCTGGAAAGAACTGAGCAGGTGAATTTGATAAAGAAAGGATTTCAGGATTGTTATTCAGAAGAATATCTGGGACAAAGGAAAAGGGGAGTACTTACTTTAATTGCCAGAGGAGCTCCAATGGTGATATAAGACAGAAAAAAAGATAATAATGGTAAATTTGTTGTACGAAGTTGCTACAGGCAAGGGAGGAGAGATTACAATGGCATGCATTTAGATTCCACATAAATCTGGTACAATGGAGCTTAAAAAAATTCAGGGAGAAATAAGTAGCTTTCAGCAGGGAATATTACTTCTAGGTTTCATATCTACAAAGTTAATGCTGATAAAAACAGCACAATCAGAAAGCTATAATTCAAAGTGGAAAGGGATGATGATGATGCACATCGATATCTGTGCAGTAACTGAGACCTAGTTTAAAGCTCCAGAGAGCACCCCTGCAATACCAGGCTACAACTCATACCACACTTTTCAGCCACCAAACCAAGACCAAAACACTAAAGGTGGAGGAGTGTCCATATTCACCAAGGATATTCACACCTCCAGGTTGGTTACCCAACACAATGCATCTGAAAATCTCCAGGTGCAACTAATCTAGGTAAGACTGCAATACAAATTGTAGCTTGCTACAGATCCCCCACCATGCCCCAAGATTCTCACTCTACCTTTTTAAACATACTGGAAAATATTAAGATACAACCAAACACCCTAATAATGGGTGATTTCAACTACCCTGACATTATGGGAAAACTACTCCTGTACAAATACCTTTGCTCAACAGATCTTGAAATTCATAAATTCCAACGCCCTAGAGCAACTAATTCATAGTCCCACCAGGGGTCAAAATATTTTAGACCTGGTCATTACCAACTTGGGAGATTGATGCTCCACACCAATGGTCACTCCCTCATTGGATAGATCAGACCATAAGCTAATCACCCTTGACAGCCACATCCATCCCCCACCCCCCTTTAAGGAAACCTCCGTAAAAAAAAAACTTCTCCAAAGCCAACTTCATGGTTCTCAAGTCAGAAGCAACAAACTTCATGACACCCATGCGGATGGGAACTGGAAGTTAAACTGCTGAATCCTACACTAAGGTGCTGCACGAGAACATTCACTCATGCATGGACCGCGCATTCCCAAATAGAACCAAGACACTGCCCTCTAAAAAAGGAAGCCACTCTGGTGTTTCCCTGTCATAAACATGCTGTACAACAGAAGGAAGAAAATGTTGCAGAAAAGAGGAAGAACCCAGGATTCAAAAAATTCCCTCACCAGCCTCAGTAGAAAGCTGAGATCACTCATAAAATCTTCCAAAGCTAGTTATGAAAACAAAATTGCCGAAGATTCCAAAAAACAACCACAAGGCGTTCTATAGCTATGACAAGAATCTAAATGGCAATACTCAGATCTGCTCTGAGCTACAGCAGAATGGCACTAGATATACTGATCCCAAGGATATTGCCAATATCCAGGCAGATTTAATGCCAACTTCACACCCCTCTCACCCTCTAAAGGGCCCATCTCAATACCGAAAGAATGCCAAATTCTGATAATCACGGCCACTCAGGTAAAAAACGCACTCGTCAAAGCTAAGAATACAGCATCCATGGGACCAGATGACATCACGGGCTGTGTACTGCATGAACTACAAAATGAACTGGCACCTCACCTATGTGTCATGTTTAATCATAGTCTCATCTAAGGCTTCATGCCCACAGAGTGGTGCACAGCTACAGTAATCTCACTACACAAGGGGGATCCACTTTGGATCCCGGGAACTACCATCCCATCAGTCTGATGAGCCTGATCTGCAAGGCCATAGAATGTATTATCATGGAACTTATAAACAAAGACATTGGCAACCTTCAAACACTGGACCCCACCCAGTTTGGGTTTGTGAAGGGCTGATCTTGCCTCCTGAACCTGATCAACTATTTCAAATCAGTCTCCAGAGCCGTGGACGAGGGTAAGGTGGTTCACTCATACTACTTGGACCTCGCCAAGGCTTTCAACACTATCCCCTCACTCTGGAATCATAGATAAACTTACCAAACTGGACATTATTCCCTACATCACTTGATGGGTTACAAACTGGCTTACTGACAGAACATACACTGTAAAAGTAGCCGACTCCAAATCCAGCTCCAGATAAGTGCCAAGTGGTGTACCACAGGGTTCTGTCCTGGGAGCACTTTTGTTTGGCATCTACTTCTCTGAAGTACAGGCCAACCCTAAGGGATTCTGGCTTACAATGTTCACAGATGACTGCAAGCTGGTAGCCATTATCGAACCCCCAAATGATGTGGATATACTACAAAAGGGCCTTACCGAAACAGATGCTTGGTGCCAGAGCCATGGACTCAAGCTAAATGCCAAAAAATGTATAGTTGTCCCCATTGGGAAAAAACACATACCTGTGAACTACCATATAGGTGGCAGTACACTAAACACCGAAAGTGTGATAAGAGACCTAGGGACACAGGTGGACAGTGGTCTCACCTTTGATAACCACATAGCCACAACAGTTAGAAAATCCTTCTACATGGCACACCTCATCAATAAGGGCTTTTCATCCAGAAAAAAGGAGGTCATTGTCCCTCTGTACTCATCCCTCATTAGACCCATTATAGAATACAATGCCCCATTTGGTATGTACATCACAATACATCTGCAACAACTAGAAAGGCCACAGAAATACCTCACAAAAAGTATCACAGGCCTAAAGCAGATGCCTAATGCTGACCGTCTAAAGAAACTCCAGGTATACTCTTGTCGCATATCGCCTACTCAGAGGTGATCTCTGCCTAACATACAAGGCCATGTCAAACCAAGTGTTTTTGGACATGCTACACTTAAAGAAATCCCAATCCCTCTGAGCCACATGCTCCAGGGATCTTAACCTTGTCATTATGATGACTAGAACATGCTGGAGGGATAGGTTCCTGACCCATAGACTCTCCATACTCTGAAATAAGCTGCCCATACATGTCAGCCAAGAGGAACCTTGATGTTTGGATAGGAAATTCACCCTAGGGATCATATCAGTAGCCTTGCTTGACAGGGGTCCATTAAAGTAAATATGTGTGGGAAGCAATAGCCAGGTAATTGTTATGGCTAGGCTTGTATAGGCCCTAGGGCCAATAGCCTAGTACGTACCTATGAAATGGGGGAAACTCAAGAAACAAAGACAGACACATCCTTAAGGAGAAAAATCATAAACATACAGAATACTATATTCATAAAGTAGCAACAAGTATTTTAAGAACTAATAATCCACAAAAAATGGCAAAAAGCACCAAACTTTCACTAAAACCAAGTCCAAGGTACTCAGGAAAGATACCATATGTAAGATCTATTTTATAATAAAACTGCTTCAACTGGAACTGCTCTGCTGGTGGTATCTTTCCTGAGTACCTTGGACTTGATATTATGATCTAAACCAACATGGGCTGGAGAAAGGAGTTTCTGCAAATAGGGATGATTGCAATTCGGGATACAGACTGGAGAAAACTGGCAAAGGAACTAAGGTACTGGGAGCTTAGAGGGGGGAAAGGTAATAGAATGGAATGAGGCCAATAATTCATTTGGACTACAGGCTAGAGATGGTCTCCCTGAAAGAAATGGAGCGATCATATGTGAAAAACCAGCACTGGTAGAGTTTTTATTAGAATCTAGAAGAGAAGCTGTTGTTAAAAAAAGGATATTTAGAAGGGCATAGAAAGGACTGTGAAGAGAATCTGGATAAGCAATTCACAAAGAAACAATGGGGGAATGTATGTATGACCCCCCAAATATGCAGCAAAGTCTTGAATATTTAGAATCTTTGCTTGGAAGTGTTTGCAGAGGTATTTTATACCCCATCTAGATTCTAATTAATGTTTTCCTCAGGTAGATTGCAAATGTTGGAGGTGTGATGGGAAAGAAAGAGTTAACTGAGAACATATTTTTGGGAGAATACTGAGTTGGCAGTCTTCAAAAATTCCCTGCAGACTACTCTATCAGAAATACTGGGTGAGCAAATGGGTGTAACAAAGGAAATTATTTTTTTAAGCTATGATACAGAATCGGAAAGGCCTAGATACAGTAAGGCCTTGCTAAGTCTAATTATGGTGGCTGCCAAAAAAATTAATTACTACAAAATGGAAATCAAAGTCAAAACCAACTGTACTGGAAACAGTACTAACAGGGATAAACAACTGGAATAAGATCTTTACAAAAGGGTAGGAGCAAATTACATAGAAAAAGTGGGAATTGTGGGTATAATACATGCAGAATAATGTTTTGGAGAACGAACGAGGTTTAAAAGAAGACAGGATTTGAATGAGACATGTAATGTTTGACTAACAGTGACTGAATATATTATAAGTGATGTGTAATGTTTGCAATTTAAAATATGACAATATGGCTTGTTTTCATTTATATAAATATATAATTGTCATAATTAATCATCTAATAAAGATGTTTCTTGTTTAAAAAAATATATTGAATCACATATTTCTCCCAACTCAATCTTTAGCTCTGTACCTCACTGAATTTACATATGCATCAGTAGATTCCTGTGTAACCTAATTTTTAGTGAAAAACAAATGGTGAATATACGACAGTCCTTTTCTGGCTTATACTACTGCTTAAATTTAACAGTCAAATTTGTCTGCAGCTCTTTTTAAGATTAAATACCTTAATACTGTCATCTCCAGCCAGATGAAGGAAAAATTGTGAATTGCACCTTTTTTACTATTATATAAAAACACTGCAAAAGGTAAATTTCTGTGACAGTTGCTTCCAATGGGCTGCCAAGTTATCCTAAGACAGTAATGAGGCTTGTACGATCATTGGACTGACTCAATTCACAAAAGATGATGGCGATATTAAGAATACAGAACTTTAATTTAGACAAATTAATAGTAGCCTTCTCTCTTGATAATACTTTGTTTGGCTTTTTGGCTTTGTTGGTTGAGTTGTGGCTTTTTACTAAGTAGAGGAACTGTTTCTTGAAACTACTGCATATTATGACCTCTGCTTCCAAACGATACTCTTTTCTTGCAAATTATAAGACATTTCTTTGTTTACAAAATAAGGGTTGTTTTCTTGCTTGTTTATTCTTAGTAAACAAACCACCACATGTTTTACCATCATGGCAGCAACTGATGAGTAAAACTGCATTGTGTAATATTCTGCATGCTTGCTTAGCCTTGTGGGACACAAAGCTACATTGATCTATACAGTACAGACTCCAAGTAACCCCAGAGACTGTAGTCTGCTTGGTGCAATGCTGTTTACATGCACATCCAGGGTTTGGTGCTGTCAACTCTGCCTCTTAGGCAAACATTCTGAGTCTAAATGATCCATGTTTTGAAAATGCTGGTTCTTTGATACTTGTGAGTCTTGCTGGAGGAAGTCTTCCCCACAGAACATCAACCTACACATGGCATGGTTGATTGTGGTGTGGGATAAAGGATGCATATACATGTCCCTGATGTCTAGTCTATATGGCATGAGAACTGCAGAGCATGCAATATATGTGTGTGCATGCCTTTCCTTTATGTACACTGGTACCTGTACAGATGAAAAAGGTGTGCCTTTGTTAAACTTTCATAAATGATATAAATAGTGATTACATCTAATGTTAAAGTATTTTAGGACAAGCACACAACAGTCATAGCAACAATTACTGTATGGACATCATGTTTATTTGCGCACATGTTGCACATAACACTTGCCACAGCACACTGTAACAGATGTTGCGTTTCATGTGCTTTGACATATGAATGCCTATTTGTTGTGCAATGCTGATGCTCATTTTCCTCTTCTAGCTCAATGCCATTGTATTGAAGGGGTTGTAGTGTAAATCTCCAACAAACCAAAGTGCAAGGCCACAATGCTCTGATTTTCTTAAATTGTACAGTACTGCATGTTTTGTTGTCATCCACAATGTTTTCTCAACTAGCACACTGGGAAGGACCCTGGATGTATCCAAACATTTGAAATGGAATTTCATCAACCCAAGCATACACATGCTCAACTGTATACCTGCTCAAAAATCTATTTCATTATATGCCTTTTTTGCAGGTAGTTGGGGATTCTATACTAATGTCAAAACCATTTTTGTCTACAAAGCATATTTTAGGACATCTTATGATCAAAATTAATAACCATGCATTACACTTTCACACCCTTGATTATGGAATTTCAGTTTACATTTTATATATATATATATATATATATATATATATATATATATGGTTCCCCTTCACAAAGTCGAACGTTCAGAAACTCGAAATGCATATGGCCGAAGCCATATGTTTGAATTTCTGAAGCTCGACTTCATGAAAGGGAGCTGAAAAACAGAAAAACGTAATACAACAAAGTGTTTCTGCAGGGGAGCAAGCCCCCCTGCACCCCCCACACCCCCTGCTACTTACTTATTACAACTCCGAGAAAGCACTACAGTGCAGAAAGGGAAATCTCCCGTTATGTGCTATATGCTGTTCCCCATTCACAGAATCAAGCTTCCACAATTACAAGCATATGGTCTCGACCATATGACTTTCGAGATTGTGGCCGTTCGACTTTGTGAAGGGGAACCATGTATACACGTGTATATATATATATATA
Source organism: Protopterus annectens (assembly GCF_019279795.1). Taxonomy (NCBI): domain Eukaryota; kingdom Metazoa; phylum Chordata; order Ceratodontiformes; family Protopteridae; genus Protopterus; species Protopterus annectens. The sequence goes on from NC_056741.1 coordinate 403,919,734, forward strand.
TATATATATATATATATATATATATATATATACACACACACACACACACACATATATATATATACAGATATATAGATATATACACATCAATCATGTGTATATATCTGATCATGAAAGGGTTCACATCAAGATCTAAGGATGTAATGGTGCCCCTCTACTCTTCCCTCATCAGACCCATTATTGAGTACAATGCACCAATTGGAATGTACCTGGCTAGACATCTCCAGCAGCTGGAGAAACCAAAGTGGTAACGAACCAAGAGGATTACTGGCCTCAAACAGTTGCCTTATGCAGCACGATTGAAAAAGCTAAGACTGTTATCTGTTGCATACCGCTTTCTCAGAGACTATCTCTGTCTAACGTACAGACCCATGTCCAACCCAGAATTGTTGAACATGCTCTAACTTAGCAAAACCAAATCTACTCGAGCTACACGCTCTAGGGATATAAACCTCAACACAACAATGAATATAACATGCTGGAGGGATAGATTCCCTTCACCGAGACTTCCCTTACTATGGAACAGGGTCCGGATCTACTTAAGATAGAGCCCCTCACTATCACTCTTCAAGAGGAACCTTGATGAGTGGATGGGTAACAGAAAGTTCACACCGGGGATCACACCTACAGCACTACTAGATAGCGGCCAAGGGTACTAGCTGCTAGTACAAGGGTCTAGGGAACTATCTCAAGGGGCGGTGAATACCGCACAACGTGGCTGGGCTAATATATGCCTTTGGGCATATAGCCCAGTACCATCCTATATATATATATATATATATATATACATACGTGTGTGTATATATATATATATATATATATATATATATATATATATATATATATACACACACACGTGTATACATATATATATATATATATATACACTGAATGACAAAAAGAAGGAAAAAACACACCAAAAACAAGGATTAAGTTAGCGCTTTCGTTTACTATTTCAGCAAACTTCTTCAGACAATTGACAAAGGAATTAATCACCATTTAAATAAACAATCAAAGTTATGACATCATGGAACAATTCATAAAATCAAGCCCACATTTAAAGAACCCACAAACCATTATTGTTAACCAATTACAAAGTTAATCATCATACAAAAAACTAATCTATCATATTACACGCATAAAAAAATACATGCATAATAAAATATACATTCATTAAAAAACATTAAATCATCTCAGCAAAGCCCTCAATTTTAAAATATTTTTGAAAGAAATAGCTTCATTTAAGCCTGGGGCTATGACTGCATTCAATTTTATTTGCCAGATCAATTATTTCTCATCCAGCTTTAGGTCGCTTGGGCCTCCCCTTTCATTATCGATAACTTTTTCCAATACTAAAAAGTTAAATTCATGTGAGGGGTGAGATGTAATATGTCTAGCAAGAGCATTATTCAAGTTTGATTTACCTATTGCGTAAATATGCTCATAAATTCTATTTTTCAAAGGCCTTTCAGTGTGACCAACATAAAAAGCTGGGCAGCAGTTACATAGTCCTAGTGTTGCAATTATATTTACCCCTAATAGGAAGACATATATTCCCTATGGTAACCTGTTTTGTCACTTTGATATATTTACACCACCTACATGACCCACATTTAAACATACCACAATGGGGGCCATACACTTTAGGTGGACCTCTCTCCAGTAACATTTTCATATTCCTACCTCTCCTGAATACAAACTGAGGCAAATAGCCCAAGTTGTTTTTAATCATGTTGTCCTCCACTAGGAAACACTACTTTTTATTAATAATTGATTTTAACCAATATGCATCCATGGAGAAAGTAGTAATGAAACTAATTTTAAAATTATCATTATTGGAAGTGTTCCGAAGTTGTTCAATATCACTAGGCTCACATATACAGTTATTCAGACTAGAACAGTCATCTTCATTGTCCACCTCCCCATTTTGGTTAACTGTGGGTGCTAACAATGGTTTAAAAGTACCCGATAATCGTTTATTATAGACTTCCTTAATAAGATCGGCTATAAGGGACTTAGGGTAACCCCGCTTAAGAAACATTTCTTTTAACAGATTACATTCCTCCACAAAGTCCTTTTCTAGTGTAGTCATTCTAGCTGCCCGAACTAATTGACCCTTAACTACAATTCTCTTTTGGGAAAAAGGGTGACAGAGAAATGTAGAAATGCATTAGAATACGTTACCTTCCTAAATATCTTAGAAATGTATTGTTGGTCACAACGCGACTTAATTAATTCAATATCTAGATAGGAAATACTGTAAGATTGAAAGTCCCATGTGAAATGTAAAAAGTTAGTGAATCCAGTGATATGTTCAATGAATTTCTTCACAGAATCAATATCTCCCCTACAAAGGATGAATATACATCATCCAAATAATGGGTGTACCATGTGGCCCTCTCCAAAAACAAGTTATCCTTAAACAAGAAGTGTTTCTCCCAATAGGCCATAACTACATTAGCAAAAGTGGCCCCACAAGGGGACCCCATGGCCAAACCCGTTCTTTGTAAATAAAATTGCTTATTGAAGAGGAAATAGTTATTACCTAAAATCAACTCTAATAAATATACTATAAGGTCAATACAAGACACATCCATATGATGCCCTAACAAAAATTCTCTAGCCCACTCACATCCAATATCTTGGGGAATTATTGTATAAAGGTCATGTACATCAATAGTCAGGAAGTTAACATCATCTACAAAGGGAATATTATTGATTGTATCCAAGAAAGTCCACGAATCCTTACATATTTGACTTTCATTTTTCAATACTTCCTTTAGTTTAACGTCCACGAATTTAGCACATGCATACGTAATACATTGTCTACCATCAATTATAGGGTGAAACGGAGGGTTATCAATATTTTTTGGATTTTTGGTAATCCAAATAAAGTAGTGTCAAGGGGTATGGGATGGTAAAATAATTAAATAAATCAAGATCAATTCTACCATCCAAGAATAGATCACGAATAAACCCCTTTATACGTTGATAGGCATCATTTACCTCATTCAAAGAAGTTTTAACATAAGCTTCGCCTTCCAATAATAAGCACATACGTTGAATATATTCACTGTTATCCATGAAGACCAGTTCACCCCCTTTTATCAGGTTTTAAAATACGTATGTCTGCAAATTTTAAGTCTTTCAATAAGTCTCTTTCAGCCTGTGTCAAATTGAAAGTATCTGTGTTATACAGCCGCTTATTGTTAAATAAAGACATAAAATCATTCTCACATATTCTCTCAAAGAGTAAAATAGATGGGTGTAAAGCAGGGTTGAAAATACTAGACACTTTGAAATCAGAGGTTAAACTAGTATTTTAACCTAGTAACACATTCAAGTTCAACTTTCTAGTAAAATATTTTAAATCAATTACACTCATAGCTAGATCACCCCTAGATGATGGTACAAAAGTAGGACCTTTACATAGAATATCAATCAATAATGGGTCAGGTGTGTATTTGGAAAAATGAAAAACTTTAAAGTCATGAGTGCTATTCCACAATATTATCATTTTGTTCCCATCATTACCTAGGGATTCAACACTGTCATTAAGGGAGGGACTGGTAAAAGCACCACAGGCTGAGGGGGCAATCACCTCCTCCTCCTGTTCTAACCCTTCTTTTTCCAGTGCTGTTGTTGGTGACTCTGATGCTGGTAGCCCCCGTTGTTCTTCCTTTTTTGAAAACCCTGAGATGATCCTGCACCCAAATTGTTTGTATTACCATTATTTGTGCCAGGGTTATTAGACTGTCTACTAGCCAGCCTATCACTCCTTCTTACAATCGGAGTCCCAGTAACTATGCCATCCTCAAAAATGTCATCATCTCTAATATCACTAACGTCATTATTTCCACAAGTATTGTTAGCTAAAGTGTTAGAAGCACAGGGACCATCATTCATATCCCTATTCGTGTTAGAAATAATAACAGTGGGAGGTGCAGGATAAGCTAAATTTATGCTATAAGCAAAAGCATCCCTATTCAATTTTTTCATTTTAACCTCTTTGATTTTAGATAAGGCATTATCTATACTAGAAAAGATATGCAGAAAGTCATACTTGTATCTTAAAAAATCTTTATCAGAGCGGATATTAGAGTCCAATGTACTTAGTTCACTTTTCAAACTCTCAAGTTTATTACAATAATTTTTAAACAGTATGTGCATAAATTCAACTCCTTGACAGTCGAATAAACAGAGCAAGTCCTTGTGAAACCCAGAGTTTGAAATCAACCCTGAAGGGTAGCGCCATTGCCTAAGCCCTTTGAGGACTTGCTGTTTGCATATACATTCATTGAGATATTGTACTTCCAAATGCAACTTTTTGAAATGAAATAACTTTAAGTCAAATACCTTTAAGTTACTTATCAAGTTTGTTTCAGTACCACTGTTAATAAAAGTAGAAGAGGTAGTTGGAGTATTATCAAAGCAACTAGTAACATCCTTTAGCCATTAACTTAAATTGGGAACGGCAAAAGTAGTACTCACAGGACCATTTCGGTTGTAGTTAATAGCATTATCAGCATTATTGATGTTAGAATTCAAGGCCGGTCGACCTTCCACCAAATTGTGTTCATTTGAAGGGAAACGGGTATCCAAGGGCGCCAAAACGGGTACAGACCCGCCTGGTCCAATTGGTAAGTTGGATGAAGAGCCCCCTGCTACTACGTTCCCTCGATCCTGCGATACTGAGGTTCCTTGCTGTAGCTTAGAGGGAGCATGTTCCACGGATGCCGGTAAACCGGAAGCCAAAGCATTACTGGAATTTAGAGGCAGAATGTTTGCAACTTGAGATGCTAGGTTCTCCACATGTTGTGATAACAAATTAATCAAGTCAGTCAGCTTGCAAATAGCCCCTGATTCTGAATTAGAATCAGATATTGATGTTGGGGCACTATTCTTAAATAAGTCCTGGGATATCGGTGTAGCAAGTTCCTCCATAAATACAAATGGCAGAACCAAACTAAACTGAAAACTATTTTACTGAATGACAAAAAGAAGGAAAAAACACACCGAAAACAAGGATTAAGTTAGCGCTTTCGATTACTATTTCAGCAAACTTCTTCAGACAATTGACAAAGGAATTAATCACCATTTAAATAAACAATCAAAGTTATGACATCATTGAACAATTCATAACATCAAGTCCACATTTAAAGAACCCACAAACCATTATTGTTAACCCATTACAAAGTTAATTATCATACAAAAAACTAATCTAGCATATTACAAGAATAAAAAAATACATGCATAATAAAATATACATTCATTAAATAACATTAAATCATCTCAGCAAAGCCCTCAGTTTTAAAATAGTTTTGAAAGAAAGAGCTTCATTTAAGCCTGGGGCTATGACTGCATTAAATTTTATTTGCCAGATCAATTCTCTCTCATCCAGCTTGTCCTACCAAACACCCTAATATTGGGTGATTTCAATTACCCAAACATTAACTAGGAGAACTACTCAAGTACCAACTCCCTTGCCCTATATTTCCTAGAATTTATAAACTCAAATGCCCTGGTTCAACTGTTCAACACTCCCACCAGAGGTGATAGCATATTGGACCTGGTCATCACCAACATGGGCGACCGGTGTTCCACACCGGAGGTCAACCCCTTGCTGGTTAGATCTGACCATAAACAAATCACTTTGGATATCAACATTTCACCCCCACCCCTGGACAAGGAAACCACCATGAAAAACTTCAAAATCAAACTTCACGTTACTTAAGACCGAGGAGGAAAGTTTCACAGCCCCCATGCTGAAAGATAATGCTGTCCAAGCTGCAAAATCCTTTACTAATGCATTCTACGAGCACCTACAAGAATGCATGGATCATGCCATCCCAAGCAAAACCAAGACTCACTCCTCCAAGAAAAGGAAACCACTCTGGTGGACTCCTGCCATAAAGAAGCTATACAATAGAAGGAGGGAACTAGTACAGAAGAGAGTAAAATCTCACGAAGGGAATACATCCCTGATGAGAATCAGCAAGAAACTACGATCCCTCATAAAATCATCCAAGGAGAGCTTTGAAAGGAAAATTGCCAAGGACTCCAAAGACGACCACAAGGCATTCTTTACCAATGTCAAGAATCTAAGTGGCAATGCTCAGATCTGCTCTGAGTTAGTGCAGAATGGCACAAAATACATTGAACCGACCGGTATCGCCAACATCCTTGCAGACAGGTTCAGAGCAAACTTCACCATTCTCTCACCCCAAGAGGGCCCATAACCATACCAAAAGAATGTAAAGTCCCTGAAATCACAGACACTCAGGTTAAAACATCTCTCTCCAAAGCCAAAAACAGAGCATCAATAGCACTGGATGGTGTCCCAGGCTGCGTCCTACATGAGCTCAAAGATGAACTAACCCCTCATCTAAACACACTGCTCAAACAGCCTCTCAATAGGCTACGTACCCATAGAGTGGAGCACAGCAGCAGTTATTCCGCTCCACAAAGGTGGAGCCACAAGAGACCCCGAGAACTATCACCATATAAGCCTGATAGCTTGGTCTGCAAGGCTATGGAGCACATCATCATGGAACTCATTAACAGAGACATTGGGAACCTCCAATTTCTGGACCCTACCGAGTTCGGCTTTCATAAGGGCAGATCATGCCTCCTAAACCTGGTGGACTTTTTTGAGACAATTACCAAGGCTAGAGATCAGGGAAAAGTAGTACACACACCCTACCTAGACCTCGCAAAGGCCTTCAACACCATTCCTCATTCTGATATTATAGATAAGTTCACCAGCCTGAACATAAACATATATATATATATATATATAAATATATATATATATATATATATATATATATATATATATATATATATATATGTATATATAAATATATATGTATATATATATATATATATATATATATATATATATATGTATATATATGTATATATATATATATATGTATATAAATATATATATATATATATATATATATATATATATGTATAATTTATATATATATATATATATATATATATGTCTGTATGTATATATATATATGTCTGTATATATATATATATATATATATATATATATATATATGTGTGTGTGTGTGTATATATTTTTTTTTATTTTTTTTATTTATTTAACATTTGTTGACCCGGGCTAGCCAAGCTGGAATTATTTCCATTTTCAGTAGAGGCCCGGGGAGAAAAGCTCCAGAAGATATACAAAAAACATACATTTGAAGTAATATACAAGAAAATTACCAGGATAAATAGAGACAATAAAACAAAGTTAGTATACAAAAACTATTTACAAGTGGGAAGAGATTTCATTTCCTATAAACAAACTAAAACTACTGAGAAGCATAAATCAGGGAAGGTAGTAGGGAGGGAAGTGGGGAAAAGTAAGAGTTTAGTAAAAAGAAAGGATATGAAAGGATTAAGCAAATTTTCAGAGAAGAGGGAGAGAAGTAAATTGAGAGAAGGGATAGTTGTTCAGTGAAGAGGGTGAGAGATATGGGGGTAATAAGGAGATAGATTGGGGTAGAAGTTTAGTCAGGTTTAGTGCAGGAACAGAGCCAGTGGTTTTCAAGTGTTCTTTTATTCTTTGTTTGAAGAGGGGCAATGATGAGATTAGTGTTATGTCACTAGGTAGTAGGTTCCAGTTCCTTCCTACTGTGCTACAGAGAAAGAGAGTCACCAGCTGAGTTATTGGACTTTGTTAATTTAGCCATAAGTTTCCTAGAGGGCAGAAGGGAGTTAAGATTATTGTAAGGTATTAAAAGTTCTGAGAGGCTATGGGGGTGTTTATAGGCTGGTACAATATTTTGTGGGCAATGTTTAGTTGGGTAATGAGCAGAAGGTTTTGGAATTCCAGCCAGCCAAGTTGTTTCAGGTTCTTACAGTGGTGGGTTCTGAAGGGGTTGCTAGTGTGGCAGCATGA